>NW_016908754.1:25667-174679 GCF_001483705.2 Eufriesea mexicana | reverse complement strand
GTCGTGTATCGCGCAAATCGCGTGGAAAAAGCTTGCCCGCGGTTTTTCCGTATCGAGGATGTTCATTAATCTCTGACGCGTTTAAAGCGTCGGGAATGAAAAGAATTTTCATTGGAAGAAGCGAAACAAGTCAGCAGTCTTGTTTACGACGTTCATAAGAGAAGGAGGAAGATAAATATTCATGAAGAAGCGACCTGCACATCAAGGGAACACAAATTGCAGCTCACTACAAGCGTTTCACGTCTGCACGCGTGTATTTATCTTAACGAGCCAGTGCACCCTGCAATTTCTACGTCTCTAACTCCATTTCCCGCAAATTAACTGAGTCAAATCGAAGATATAAAGCTCCGGACTAAATGAAATTCCCAGGTAAAGGTGATTCCATAAGCTGTCTCTCGTTGCATTCAACTATACCTAATTTCACAGTGACGTAAACGACGTCACGAAATATGACGAGAAATATTTCGTTCGCCACGTCGATTAAACCTACCCCGAATTTCTTCCGAGCTGAATTACGCTTTGCTCGCGAGGTCGATGTGCACCGAAAAAATTTAAAATTCACGAACGTTTTAAATCATTCCCTGGGACAAATTGCGCGAGAAAGAAATAGATAGAAAATCGAAGAATGTAAAGAAGGGAAAATACGAGCCAAATCTATCGATTTCGTGAACGGGCAAAGGTGTGGACCTTTGCTGACTTGGCAAATCATCATTCCTCCAAAGACATATCGTGTCGCGAAGATTGCGAAACTAGATCCCTGGCACCGATTATTATCACGACTGCAGGAAACTGAAAACATAACGAAAGGTGAATTGGAAATGCTTCGCATCACGTTTCCAATTTCCTTTTTACAATCTTATTCGTGTCTCTAACCGTACGAGTTTTCGTGCTGTTTTCCCCTCGTAGAGAAAGCTATCGCTTACGCTTCTGCTAAAATTCTATCTCACTTTCTCTAACTACTCTGTATTCCATTCGTGCAAGCACGGTCCGCGTTCAAACGCGATTCACGAGAAGGCGCTGAAAAGAAACCACCCTCTCTCGTTATTCTCCTCCCCCAAATTTATCAACATCAAATTCGCGACAAATTGTATCACGTGTAACTATAGACGAAACATATCGATACACGCTATAAATTATCGCGTATTAATAAATACTCGATGAAAATAATTACGTTAACGAATTACCAATATTCCCTAGAGAAAGGATAGAAATAGACATACCCCGAGATAGAGTCGATCATTCCAGAGGAATATTTATGAAGCTGGAATAAGCTTCTCTGAGAATACCTTGCGAGTTACAAAAATGCTCCATCGATCTTTACTTGGTAGGTACACTGCGGAACAAAAATGGTGCACGCGTTAGAATATAATAACGTAAAGACCATCGAAGTAAGTCCATTGGCCAAACGCGTATCTGATTTGTTGCGTATGCTGCAGGAGGAAGTGTAAAGCCGCACGATGCGACTGCAGTCAAATATAATAGCGCCATTTCTCATACGGTGCTATCGTTCCAATCGTTGTACCCGGTATACACACACACACACAGAAGCACGACTTGCATAGCACACGTACCAGGAGCCCGGTACGTGTGTGCACCTACTGCAATGGGGAGCACAATGCGGCTTGACCGGTTACCAACATTACCAGCGTGCTTTTCTTGACTCCTAAAGCTCAGCCAACGGGCAAACAACGCGATCCCTTCCAAGAATTACTCTTCTCGAATTTTACTGTCTAGCGAGTTAATATTTGCATCAATTCCAAAGCGAATACACGCGGAATACCTTCGATGTAAGTCTGTTCGCGTGAAAACGCTTTTACGTATGCATTCGTGACCCCCAAGCGTGGCCTGGCTATAAAGCTAGTTTAAACGTAACTGTACGCCATTTTTCTCCGTTACTCGCTTCCCGTCAAACTTATTTTCTTCGGCTTTACCTGTACGCGATAAGTAATTTGCAGCGTATTTTCCTACCTGCATGTTTTCGTGCGGCGCGGGGCGCAAAATCTGTGATGATTTCGACGTTGTTGCACCCAGCAGACTGGTCACACTCACCTGCAACATAAGACACCGGAGATATTACGTTATTGTCTGAATTATTATTCCGCGACGAATATATCGAACAAATGTCGATATACGAGTCTCCGATGCTACGTATATTTAAAGTAACTCGATAAAATTTGTCGCCACATTTCGCACGCTGGGTTAGATGCATGGCCGCAACTGTTCCAGTAGTCAGTGCGCGTATATAGCGCGACGCAAAGTTTCTCGTCGAACAATTAGTGGTTTTATCACCTGGCAGCGTGATATAACAGCTCTCACGCCTAACTTCCTGCACTTCGATCTTTAGACTACACTTCCAGTCGAAAACACTGTCCAACAAATTTTTTAATCTCGACACGCATCGAGTTTCAGGATCTTCCTCGGATCTGTGTTACTTCTGGAATCAATGCGAGGGTCTGTAGGTCCTTGTTGACAATACCTGTTCGTGTACGTGACCGGGGAATGGGTCTTATAGTCTGACGTTCGTGACGAACCTACGATCAAACCTCCTATTTCTATCGTTTCCTAAGGAACAATTTTTGGAAAACGATATCAAGCAAAGAGCTACGCTCCAAGTTTACGATATTTCCTATCTGTTGCAAATTTTCAAAACTACGTGAGTTTAGAAAAACTCTCAGTTTTTGGAAAGAGAGAGCGATAGAGCAGTTTCGAAAAATTGCTTAAAGCATAAAAATACTTAATATACATTCAAAAGAAAAATTTAGATACTAAAAACGTAAGTAATGTTTATGAATTATAATACTTGTCGTTAGCAATAAATTAATAATGTTAATAACGAGTTGTTCACAATGTAAATTTATAATAAAAGTGAAAAAATTAATAAATTATTGGCTATTATTGGAACTTACGACATACTTGTGTTAAAATGTATTCGTATAATTTGCAAAAAGTTTATAAATTATTACACTGGTTGTTTATAACAAATTAATATCGTTATTAATAAATTGCTCGCGACTTATATTTATGATAAAAGTGAAAAAATTAATAAATTATTGGTTATTAAAGCGGAGAAATAATAAATAATGGAATCGATAAAGATCGAAAATTTTCAATCGGGGTGGGGGAATCGGCCCATCGGCGGCTATATAAGGGGCGACGCGACGAAGCATAAGCCATTTGTCGGTTCGACTTCGGAAGTGTAACATCTAAATTTTCGTTGTGCGCGAGGGTGGGGATTCGAAGTGAGGTTGGGGGTGGCCCCCCCACCCTCACCCCCACCCATTAATCAATTTACTAATAATTCTTATTTTGCTTTCAGGTATTAATTATTTATTTATTTCAGCTTTTTATTTATTTATTAATTATTTTTTATTTTTTCAGATTTTAATAATTTTTTCGCTTTTCAGATGTTATTTATTCCTTTCTATTTATTTTTATTTGACACTTCGAATATTTCGTATAATATTCGAGTGTCCCATCGTTGGGTTATTTATGTCACATCGCTGGGTTGTTCATGTCACATCGTTGGGTTCATCGTTCCATTTAGACTATTTTTGTGGTTTCCTCTTACTAATCCGTTTCCTTTCAGGTTTTAATGATTTTTCTTTTTTCAGATTTTATTTTCATTTGACGATTCGAATATTTCGTATAATATTCGAACGTCTCATCGTTGAATTCTTTATTTCTCATCGTTGGGTTATTTATGTCTCACCGTTGGATTGTTTATTCCATTCCATTGATCATTATGGTTTATATTTGTTTCGCTTTAATTGTGTTTTACTAATAATACTAATCTTTTTCTTTTCAGCTTTTCAGGTTTTCCAGACGTCGTTAGACGACGCGGGATGCGTGTGTTTAGACCTAAATAGACCTAAGTCTATATATTATAAGATAGGTGCCTAGACTAAGTCTCATGTGCGCGCTATGTGTACAAAGGTAAGCTACCTAACTTGGAGCCAATATATATATTTTCTCTTATCCCCCTCGTTTACTAAACAGAACATAATTGTTCTCGCGATAGTCGTGATTGTTCTTAAGTACCGACTAGCCTACGCGACGTGCTCTCGTGTACTCGATAAGTACATACTTCGTAAGTCATCCTCACGACTCGTCTCCGACACTCATTTCCAGTCACTGTCAATCTCGTCATGCATCGGGTTCCAGGGTGACCCCCTCGGATCAGTGCGTCTTCTGACCTCGACCGGGCGGTCCGCTGCCTAAGTCGTACGCGACTTGGGCTCGGGCACATGCTGGCTGACGGACTAGTACCATCTACGGTTAGACCACAGGGATGATTAAGTTCTACCCCGTGTGGCTGGGATGCGAAGTGTCTGTCTTGGCCGGCAACCGCCCAGCAGGGCCCTCCTGTTGACACTAGAAGTTTCATTGGTTCAGGGACTATCCTTGGTCCACGTGTAAGTCTTGGCGAGTGCGACAGTGACTGGAATTGAGCTAGGCCCGATCGGGAGGTTGCCGAGGTATGAAGTTATCTCTGTACACGGGAGTACATCGCCTAGGCTAGTCGGTCTTTCGAATAATCGCGAACTCGTTCGGGCGCGTCGCGATTTTCTATTAGCTCGCGTGTTTGATATTTCATTCCCTATTTCTATGGGAACTTGAAAATATCTTAGCGTTGCGACAGTAGAGTTTCAGTATACCGAACCGAAACCCCTTTTGTAAGACACGAAATATAATAAAGTGTCAGTAGAGTCATTTTAACTTAATTCGCTCCAAGTTAGATTAGATATCTTTGATACAGATAGCGCCAGTAGGATGCGCCACTAGGGCGCATGTCCGGGTCTTGATGCGTAGCCACCTCCACGTGGTGAGACCTGGTAATTGATATCGTTTGCTAAAGATATATCTTTGGCAGACGATACCAAGCTAAGAGCTACGCACAAAGTTTAAGATATTTCCTATCTGTTGTAAATTTTCGAAGCTCCCTTCGTGAGTTTAAAGAAACTCGCAGCTTTCGAAAACTGGGGGTGATAAAGCAATTTCGATTGCGGATTCATTTCCAGGAAAGTAAACTCTACAACAATTACACAATCGAGATTACGGATTGAAATTTGTATTGAACAGTGAAACCAACACGGATCCAAAACTCATTCGAAGTCGTCAAATTTTCAGCCTCCTTTATAGAAAAGAGATATCGGAAATCAACGTGCAAGAATATATTTTAACTTATAATAAGTTATGGTAAACTTTGCCGCAAGGAGGCTTCAATTTGTTAAGGAGAATCGAATTATTACCGATTTTCGAGTAACCACGACTGAATATTTTGCAAATGTTAATTAATCTCTGACGGACGGTAGGAAAAATACTTGGACCGTTAAGTCTCTTGCGAGGTGAACTTTGACGGGATGTCGGAGGAAATTAAGCTGGAATTTCGTGACGTAAGTTATTAAGAGTGCAATATCGACGACACAAAGGAAGCAACGATCCTCTTACAACGCGGAATAACTTTATCCCTGACCTATTTTCATCGTTTATGAGGTTGCACGAAGTGAACCCATCGAACGATGGCGTCAAAGGAGAACGACGTTATATCCGGGCGAGAGGTAATGAGATCTCTCCTCCCGATTGTTCTAGGAATGAACGACTGGGAACCAGCAGAGACATCACGGCCAGATGCCCCGTTTCATCTTTCATTGTATTCCTTTTCTTTCTCGACCGCCGGAAAATGTAAAATCAAAATCGAAATCAATTTTCGATTCACTTGGAAGTCTACGGATATTTCGACTAGAGACGGTGGCTCGGTAAATGTTAAAAATTTTCAAAATTTTCCCGGAGAAACGAGAGTTTCGTAAACTGTAAATTATTTTAACGATTGATAAAAAAAGAAAAAAGAAAAAGAAGGAAATAAATAAAATGTTTCATTATATCAAATACTATCCTTGACTTGCGAGACTATTTTGTACCAACGTGCTATTGTATTACTTTCACAGACTATGCAGTGGGGATTTATCTTCCATGCTACCTGCTCACCGGAGGACAAAGTAATTAGGTCTGGTCTTACAATTTTCTGGAAAATGAAAGGAGGAACTGAACTGTGAGAACATCGACATCGAAATACTGCAGAGGTCCATAAAAAGTACTATTTCTGCCAGTTCAAAGCGACTATAGTACAATGGATGGATCCGAAACAGACACCGATTGTTCAAACATTTAAAATAATTTTCAGCGTTGCATCAATAGCGGATGACATTTTATTTTTATTTCAAGTCGTCGTATAGTCATAATTACACGACTAATACTCTCCAACTAATACTCTGATACTCTTCTGATTCGACTGCTTAAAAGTTGAAAAATACACGAGTACTGGGTAAAAGCATCTATTTTTTCGGTTTTTCTTTCCTTTTTTTTCGTTTTCGTGACAAAGCACGAGGATAAACGATGAAATATTCGCGTCTCGTTTGAAATTTACACAAGATACGTGTAGCATGCGAAACGAAAAACGCCAAAGGAGAAACTTTCCGCGAAGTTTACTCTTACGAATTCAGAAATTATTCCGGCGTTTACCGAACCACTGTGCCCCAACATTTGCACAAAGATCACGTACAAAAACGAACGGGGAATTGCCCCAGGTCAACCGCCTACCGCACCGAAATCGAAGAAAACTTCGGCAACTTTGAAATTTATTCGCCCTGTGAGACGAATGCTCGATAAATGAATGTGCTTTAACGCGTCGGTTTCACCCTTCCCCCTTTCTCTCTCTTTCTCGCCGTTTTACCCTTACCGTG
The DNA here is from genome assembly GCF_001483705.2 of Eufriesea mexicana. Classification (NCBI taxonomy): domain Eukaryota; kingdom Metazoa; phylum Arthropoda; class Insecta; order Hymenoptera; family Apidae; genus Eufriesea; species Eufriesea mexicana. Next base: position 167,939 of record NW_016908754.1, on the reverse strand, counting down.
AATTAAAAGAGCAAACACCGATCGCCCTCGACGTGGCGAACGAAATCAAGCGAAGTCGAAGGGTATTCCGATTTAAACAATAGCTGCACGAGCGCGCACAGCCAGGTACCCGCGGCTCTACGGTGGTATATTTTTGCAGAAAATAATCGGAAAAGTGGAACATCGTGAGTAAGTTCAACAATTAAACGTTTGCGTTCCGTGATCCGAGGAACGGAACAAAACGGAGGCCTAAAAAGCGCGTTTTCGGGAACGCATCCGTGCCTTTGGAAAGAAATATTTTCATACCCAGCCCGTTAACCCCGGAGCGGTATTAAACCCGCCGATGCGAAGACGCGAAACAGGGAAGCTCGTGAACAAGGGAAAAGCTTTGCCAGCTTTGACGACAAAAATTCACCGCTGTAATAAAGAGGAGAGAAATATTCACCGGCGGTAAAATCAGCTCGAAAATGTTGCTTCGAGGCAAAGAAGAAAGTCGAGCATGAGGATCCTCGTTCGATGGACACGTACGTACCTAATTACTCTTCCTCGCCTATTATAAAACGGTTACCTGGCTCGGAAAATGTAAGGGCTGATCGTGAAAGACGACAACGACGACGAGCCTTTTCCAGGATAGGGGTGAAAAAAGGAAAAGAAGAGTAACGAAGGTACGAGACGTATTCATTTCGCTGCGAGTACCACCTCGACGGTTGGGACGAAGAATTTTTTAATCGCAGCGAATTTCCAGACAGTTTTCGTTCGTCGCCGTTTCCAGCCTAACGAATTCGTGCTACGTAAATCGCGTTTCCCTGAAATCGCATAGGAGAGCAACAAGTTTCCTATACCCATAATGATACACACTTTGTTATCGTTGTTCGCATGGACCTCTATTGCGGATCGCATCGTAAATAACGCTACAAACGCGTCGATCGAGCGTTTAAATTTGAACCTGGCTAATTTCGGAATTGTAATCTAACGCGATACGTTTGGTTCCATTTCGATGAATGCAACGTGATAATTAATGCGGAACTCGTTCCCTCTTTCCTTCGTGGAAACCAGCGATACGATTTAGAAGTAATTCGAATCGCGCATACACTCGATAGTAAGCTGCAATGCACGAACCGACATCCCGGAACATCGATTTAGATTGAGCGCGATAAAACCGTAGGGAACCGTAGGAAACTGAAGGGAAGAAAGTGACGATCGCGATAAAGTGATCGTCGGGACTAGTTGCATTACCCTAACCGAAGTTACCCCCAATGCTCCGTAAGATTCGTGGCGAATCTTTATTCTTCCGAGGCAACTGGATGACGCGAGGCGAGCAGAGACAAGCGAAGCCGGGGCGAGCAGCCGCGTTTACAGGGATAAAAGATAAATGCGTCGGAAAAGGGTCGCGAAGTTTGAAAGTGGCGCTTTCCATGCGGAAATGTATTTACGCCAAGGCCAGAGTCGAGGAAATCGAAAAAAGAAGGAGGGCACGGACGAAGGAGGCAAAAGGCCCCGACCAAGGGAGATCGGAGACCAGGGGTAGGAAGAAGAAGCGAGGGCGAGAAGAAGGGACGAAGAAAGAGGAAACAGATCGATGTAGCGAGCCGCGAAAAAGCGTCCGTCGTTCGCTTAGCAGAGAAAGAAAAATAGAGAAACGTCGTTAGGTATACCTAGGCAGAATTTTTTGCCCTCTTTCCAACCCCTTTGCCCGTCTCTCTTCTCCTTAGACGGTAACCACAAGTGCCTAGCTGCCGGCGTTACTTCATTATCCGACGAAAGAAAGGCCGCCCACGGCTGTAAAGTGAATCGCATCTCTCTAATTAAATTTTTGTTGCCGGCGAACGAGCGCCACGAGTCGCTCGTTTACACCGTGCCCGGCTCGGTCCACAAACAAACGTAACTTCCGACTGTTTGAATTGCTCTGTGTCCGACACTTCCGACGGTTCGTCTAGCGAAACTACTTTCCGGGTAATCGTGGAAAGAGAAGAATAGAACATTCGCGCGATGTCGCCACTCTTGCGATTTTTCGATTCGCGCCGAGCTACCCTTAAGCTGTGCCGTCAAGCCGTTGACAACTGTCACTCGAATCGCGCCGATATAATTAAGTCCGCGTTTTCGCGGCACCAGACGGGGGAAATAAATAAACGCAAGCTCGTACTGTTCGAGTAGTAGGTGAATCGATCTGGAATACACGAAAGCGTGCATTTTTCGTCGAATTACCGAGCATCGTGCCCACCGAGCGCTCGGGGCGACAGAACATTCGATCTCCGCTGTGCGTACAGCCGACGTGTCTTTGGTAACCTCGACAATGGTAACGTTTTGATAACTCGTGTTTTCGGAATATTTCGAATACCGCGTGCACCGGTAGAAAATTGCAATCGCGATTTTGCGGAGGATCCGTCGAAACCTTTCCTCTGGAATCTCTATCTCGCAACCTGGGAGAAAGAGCGTGCATGGATTTGCCGGATAATAGTGCAAACGGTTGCAAGACTCGAGGTTTCGAAGAAACTCGTCGAGTATGCCTATGATGAACGTCGTAAATGCAACAAAAATATCGCGCAATAAACCACGTCATTCTTGGATCTGGTAAACCCGGTGTAAACTATTCTCGCTGCTCTTGTACCTTGAATGAGCATTTGGAGAGAATACCTGGCCGTCTAGTTCGCATCGAATAGTTGCTAACGACCGTAACAAAAGATGAGTAAATATCCCGCTTAATCCCGAGCGTCCTATGCTAATTTACTGTAACCCGATCTAAATATACCTGCGCGCTCTTACGTAACGTACGACAAGCGCAAATATTTCCTTTAAAAGCAATGAACCGATGGTATCGACGGTAAGGCAGGTTTTCGTGAATGTAGCGCAAGGTTATGTCATCGTCTGCCAACTGTGTACGCGCTTATTAATCGTTTCAACGACAGAGTGTGCGACAGTACTCAAGACCGAGCGAGCAAAGAACTCGCCGATCGTTTATTCACCGCGCAAGCAACAATGTCGGGCGTATTTAAATTGGCCTACTAATTTTCTGCTTTGGTGCTTGTCCGTGACACAATAATCGTCGAATTGGGCGCGAATCACCGCGGGCCAAGAGGGAAGACAGTGACAAATGGAGGTTAAAAGAGGTAGACGAGAGAAAGAGGCCACACAACGAGGCAGCACCTTGCCACTCGAGTTTATTTCTGAACACCCTGAGGACGACGTCACGAGATGACCAGAATAGCGGGCATCTACGTCATGTCTGGGTAACCCCGAGCGAATTTTGAAGACAGACACGCGAAAGTGGTGGGAGAAAGAGATAAGGAAGGGGAAAAGACGCTGATGAACGAAGATAGCAGGCGAAGCGAATAGGGTCCAACAGGCTGCTGAAAAGAACACGACGGAAGCACGATGGAAATGGCCACGAAAGAAGAAAAGGAAGGGACGTGCACGGGGAACGATGAATGGGAAGAATCCGAGGCATCAGCTGCTGAGGAGCACCGAGAATTCGCGATTAGGCGGCATAGTTAGGCTCGGTTATTGCCAAACCATTCGTCAAACATCGTCTAGGATCTTCGGCTATGTTAAGCCCTTATCTTACGATTTAAATTCCGAGTGCCATAATTAACAGCAGAACCGATCACACGTCGAGCCATTTCATCCGAACGTGACGCAAAATAACACGAAACTTAAGTGAAACTTAACTCGTGTTGTTTACATTGGGCCCCAACTGCAAACCACGTCTCTCGCCCGTGATATTTACGTTTGGGCCAACTTCCTTACCACGAGTCTCACACGGTGTTGTAAGCAAAGGTCTCCAATTTTCAATAATGCCAATTTATTAATCGAATTCTGAATTCTCGATCTTTGATCGCGACTGTCGATCCGCCAGATGTATCCCAGTCATTTGCTACGACAGCTTATACCAGCTAAATCGTATGACTCGGGATTTTCCGTCATTGGCCCGTCAAGAACTTCCAAAGAACTTCCCTCCTTGCCAATTCGCCGGCTAAATTACACTTCGAATTTTGAAACGCTTCGTAGGTACCGTACTCAGACTCTTGACCACGTTTAACGTTTCCTATTTTCGATGACTGTCGCGCTAAACTGTTTCCCGAAATTTCACGTCACTCTCGATTCCTATGTCCAAGAATATTAAACCATTTCGCGTGTATACGCGTTATTGCGAAATTTGTTGCACGTATTGCCACCAGTTGACATAACTACCGAGATTTCACTCGGTATCTACTAGATATATACATGAATGTGTTATTGCGGCAATGGAGACCGCGAAATATCTGTTATACCGCAGTACTTATCAACTGCAATCCGAACATAATAGTATATTCAGCGAATTAATTTATTCATAGAATCCCGTTTCAAATTTTCAACAGCATTAACCGCGCTAAATATTATCCATTACGCGGTGCATAAGCGGTCGGAGTAAATTTCACGGCACAAAAGCAGCAAGAAAATAACGCGGGCATAGCGAACAGAGAATCGTGGAACAACCGAGGTTATATTACTTAACCGATAAAAAAGAAATGCGAGTTGGACCTCGAAGAACCGTCATAAATCAAACAACGCGGCGAAGCAACGACGAACTCGAAACTGAATCGTCCCAGGGTTGAAGAAACTGAACTCGAAGATCGTAGTCGCGACCTCGAGATCCTGAAACGTTCAACTCCGTGATCCCGTGATCGTGAAGGCAGATATGGACCGTTTCGAGATTCCGGGACCCCGACCTATGCGTGGCTGGAAACGAAAAAGAAGACGCAACTTCGGTCTCCCTGGGTCTAGAGTCTAGGAAAACCACTGCGGATCATCGCAAGATCTTCCGACTTGGAACCTCGCGAGATCAGGGTCGCGAAAACTCGCCATGGATCAAAGTGGGAGTCTAGGCCCTCGATCTTGACTCCACTGTGACGGTGATCACGACACTCCACGTTCTAGGATTTTATAATCTCGAGAGAAAGATTATAAATATAAAGGGATGTAATAACGAAAATATGCAAACCTCTCTAATTATTCGCCGTTAATGTAATCCCTTGCGTGTAATAATTAATAACGTTTGAATACCGCTTCGATAATTACAGCATAGTGATATCCGGTATAGAGGCAGATCAAATGTCTCTGTTCTCTTCGGTATTCTTTTCATAACACGATTGTTATAATTCTGGCAGTAATAGATCCCGAAAGGTATTCCACCCATTCAGTTATCTGCTGATTAATTAGCTAGTTCGGCGTTCGGAATTGCAGCTGCAATCACTATAGAAACAAATTCCAGAGCTTCTGACACGACATTACCCTGAATGGTATAAATCACGACAGAGGCCAGAAATGACAATAGAAATCGCATAACTACTCCCATTTATACCTAACCGAGTGAAACGTAATTTCACGTGTCCGAAATACTCGTAAATCCTTGCGGGAGAGTAATCGGTATTCTTTCCGCTACGCATCATGGTAGTTTAATTTATCAATTTCCTCCGCGTTCTTTCGAGTAAAATTTTAAACCATAATTCGCGTAAACCGTTTCGTAATTATTTACGCGATTTCTTCGGAAGTACTTTACAAAGCTCTGAAATACATTGCAAACTCGCATTACCTGCAGTCTCATTCAACGTAGAGTACATCACGCTTTTCATTACCAGTTTACGTTGCACCAAATTCACAATGGTCCATAGAATAGAAAGCACCGGTAACCACATATTGAGTTGTAAAGTCACGAGCCTGCTTCCTTCTGGATTACGAAGAACGCTCCTCTTCCAAGAAAACGATCGATCGATCGATCGTTCAATTGTTAATCAGCAATTTTTCGTAACTACTTTTCCAACTTCGCCGGCGGCACTCGAACAAGCTCGAAATAAGATAGTTTTGTAGAAAATTGCGGTTATTATGGCGGAATTCTCGTCGATGTAATCCTCTCGAGTGCTACACGTGCACAGCTTACGAATGTTTGCGAGCTCGTTAAAGAGTTGAAAAAGTAGCAGAGAAGTCGAGAGATTATCGACCGTAGAAACGAAGTGGAGCCAACGAGACAAGTCTGAAAAAATCCCGGCTCGAGACACCTAGTTGTCGTCATACGTGTGGACTGTACACACATAGACGGTAGTCACATTTCCGACATACTCGTGATATGTCGTCACGCGTACCTCGAAACGTTTACTACGTGGCTCAAATGCTTCCATCCAGTCTTTCGTTTCTTCGTACCAACACTGCCGATAATCGCGATATCTCTATCAGCTGATCGTTCTTCGTCACATTTGCCTGGTATCCCTTCCGTGTCTTTATTCTCCGTGAAAAGTAGATGGTTCAACGATCGTTCAGTTTGTATCCTCTGCCCAAAGAACGCTCATCGAAGCCGAGTGCCTTTTACATCGCAATAGCAGGACATAGTCCTCGTTATGCTATCTCTGACCGGTCTGTTTGTCTATACCTGCCGCGAGTCTAATTGGCCTATCGAGCTGCTTCCTGGTACAAGTCCCTCGATGTCGTCCGCGAGGGATCATTCGATAATTCCCGCGATTATCCGTCTCAATTGGAATATATATTTCCAATTTCAGAGTCCACAATGGCGCGTGCTGGCGGGGTGCCAACACGCTTCCTATTTACTTGTATTGTCACGCTTCTACACGTGGTGCTTCCATGACACGTGACACGCGGAATTGTTCACGAACCGGTCACGATTTTCGAACTGGCCAGCCACGATGATAATTCAACGGAGGGAACGTTTCACTCCCCCTGGTGACCACGAGATACCGGGACTGAAGACACACGGGAACGCGAGTATCCGGAAGTATGTATTTCGTACCCTCGAACAACCGATTCGTTCGTACCTGCGACGTGCGTGGGCACCATTCGAGAATCGACTGCTCGAACATACCCTAAATTTAACATTCTCGGCGACGCCCCACATTAGAAGAATCGTGTCTACACGCAACGTCTTCCCGTGTGCTCGTAAGCGTGCACGCGTACGTTGCTTCCTGTGTGTGACCATTTCGTTGCACTGTGTGTCGCCTGTGGAGATATATCTACGCGTGTGAACGGCCCTCTCTGTGCCCCACATGCAGACAACATTTATAGACGCGCGTGTTCGTTTAAGTGTTTTATATATACGCGTAAATACTTTATCCGATCACTCTCGACCACGTGCACAATAAATTTCGCGATATTCAGAGTAGACAGAATATTTCCATTGATTTAATAAATTCGTTAATAAGAGCTTTCATACGAATTTAACGAAGCAAATGAAAGAGGTTGGAGAACGATAAATGTTCGAGGAGAATAATTAAAATCGAGAGATAAAATCTGGACAGGTTTAAAAATGAAAAACTCCCTCATTCAGATGGAATTTTTCCTATTGATCGTAGGTAACGACCTCTTGCATCGGCGTTGTCCCAAAATTTCTACACGCGTTGAGGAAACAAGTCGCGTTGCTCACCGTGGTGGACCGAAAATCAGGTGAAATTTTATTTCGATCCTACCTTTACGGGCGTGTTGCATGAAATTCCCGCGAGTTACTCAAATATATAAATATTGCATACGCGAATTAATATTTGCTCGCGTGTAACTTGCATAATAACGCAGACGTAATTGCACGCGCACGTGCATCTCTCAATATTGTACGCATACTCGTTCGCTTTCATAGCTGAACCGTGCCAAAATATGAGCGACCCGTATACATTGACGGCCGTATTATTAAATCATTAAATCGAGAACGATGAAATATTGACGCATAATTTCTGAGAAAATTCCGTCTAATCGTCGTTTACGATACGCCGGCGTAAATTTGTCAAATTAAAAATAAACTCGAGGAATATCCGGCGAGTATTCGCGAATTAATATCTGAAAATAATATCGAATATTAATCCAACCGTGATATTAACTTCCTATTTTCGCATACGCGAGCAGACAGCACAGTCTAAAGAGAGACGCGTGATTTCGACACGCGAATTGATACCAGGCGACGTCACGAACACCCAGCGCGGTCGCCAGACCCGATCTATCGATACTAGTTGGCAACAACGACCGCTCATTAACGCCAAGTACATCGCTCATCGATGTAATACCACGATTTTCACGAGTTAATACCGCCTCCGGTTTTTCGACCCCGGTTCCAGTTACCCCTTTTCGTGAAAAATATGCAAAATAATTCCAAGAATTTTCGCCGTTTCTTCTTTTTTCCTTTTTCCCCGAAGCGGGGAGTAAACATTAAATTAAGCGGCGAAACTCGAGCCAGGAAATTTAATCGACATCGAGACTACGAATGGAACAGACGAGAAACCTCGGGCAAAGTGACTTGTTAATTATTGAAATTCACTGCCGCGAACGCACCTACATTTGTATGCACATTCTCCAGGACACAATTAGGTTTACGACTATACTACGGGCACGTGTAATACCTACGACATGAATAATTCTATCAACTTCCCGAAGATCTGCACCGATATTAATCGAGAATAACCGCCGCGAATCCCCTTTCTAGCCAGGAAATACGCTGACCAATAGCGTCCATGGATTCATCGAACGTGCTTTGTTTCAGCTACTCCTGATACGCGTGTATACTAAATTAATTTCGTATCCATACATATTATTAAAACAAGACTGTACAAAGGAAGCGATTGGCTCAGCAGTGACGTAAATATAAAAAGAGAAACAATTTAAAACAATACCAAACTCTCCTCGCGACTTCCTCTGACCTCTCGCTACCAAGTTCGACGTAACTCTGTCTTCTCGAGAGGATCGTCACTCGTTTCCCCCAAATTTTGAGTCTCTTTCAAAAATATTGCAATCCCATCGACAAACATTTTCCCGATGGGTCTAATTTTCCTCGTGTCCTCTCACTATTTTATCGCCCTTTTCTGTTTAGATCCTCGAGTCTACGATGCTGCCCTAATCACCGAAACGCGGAACGATCCAAAATGGCGGTGCCTACGAACCCATGCGTTACAACGTTCAGGCGTTGTGATTTATATTCCGGAAAAATACCGTCCAACGAATTTTCAGTCCAGAGAATTGGCAAATTCCTCGCTGTTATTAGCACAAAGAAACGCGAAACTTTGACCGATAACACGTCAATGCTCGGCTGGACAATGTTAACGCGGCTAGTTGGATATTGTACGTATCCGTTTTCGCGTCAATTAGTAAGATACGTCGGAAGATAGAAGTGCCATGACTGATGCTGGCCCGGCATTGCGAAACCGAGTGCATATTCGATAGCTGTGCACCGCGCGCTGGTGTAAAATGAAATCAGAGTGGATTGGAGCAATGGGGCCACAGAGGAGGCTAAACCGCGGATATCGCAGGGAGCAGTCTAACAAGCAGGAAAATTAGCGTGCAATTAAATTACAAAACTCGACCGCGATTTCGCGGTAAGACAGGTTATACGTAAGTTATTCGCGCGGATATCGGAGGAGGAAGAAAATAATCGGTGTACGAGGAGTTACAAGAAGCAACGTAAATAAACGGGACGCGTTAATCCGGTACTCGCGATGAAAATAAATCGCGAATATGGAACAATGTAATTGGCTGGCCATATTTTCGTTCAACTGGCAGCTAAATAGAAATACAAAACGGCGGAAATGGGTTATTCTCGAAAGGATTAATTCGCGACGCTGGATCGAGACTCGGTTTAATATTCCAATGAACAATTAGCGATATTATACGAGTGCTTTGTAGATTCGAACGTTGCGGGCGAGCATTAAATTTTTGTAATATCAAACCGCGCCAAACGCAATGCGATTCCGTGCAAAAATACGCGAGGCTTACAAAGTTCGTTCTTGACACGAGCCGGGGGAATCAATCGTGCCAAATTCGTCCACCAAACACGCGATATATTCGAAAACGTGGATCGCCTGGTGCGCGTTGTCTATTTATTTCCTGCGCTAGCTGGATGATTTACTCGTGGGAAATGAACTGGACAGGAAAGGAAACTATGCTAGCCAGGAGACGCTTTGTCGGAAGCTCGGTTGTTCCGAAAGCTAAAATAGGAAAAGAGGTCGTCTCGGTAAGGCAGTGTCCGATGACTTCCGTCTACGAAAGTTCTATACACGAAAGCAAGCAAGCGGAACCTTGGTCGATGAGGAAAGCCGAAAGGACGAAGAACCCGAATGCACGATATACATAGCTCGTACGGACTAACATTAACGATCTCGGTTAACCCCGAGTCAACGGCTTCACGGGAGAAACCGATACCGCGAAATATCTGTGAACTCTATACCAACCGGAAGCTACCGCGAATTGTTTCGTCGGAACTTCTCCAGACGGCGTGCAGGTGCAGCTGCGAATAGGTATTCGTGAAGCTAGCAGAATCCAATTTGACGTCGCTCTATGCCGCGCTTCGCCTTCCGGCATATTTTAATCCTGAGCATTGTCTACGCTGTCTGGGCGGATTCATTATCGACGATTACCAACGATCCGGCGACCTGAACGAGAGATCGTTCGACCTTCTCTCCTCTCATCGATCGCAAAGGCGTCCTTGTTATCCCCCTTTATTTCCTCCCTTTTTCCCCAACTCTTTTCGTCTTTCTATCGATTCCAAGTTCGCCGTGTTCCACTATCGAAAACGAAGAAAGGCACCGGAATGGAGGAGGAATGGAGAGGAAGCGAGCGAGCAACTCTCCGAAAGGTAGCCGAATAATCGAAGATGTTTCACCGGTGAATCGTCGCGTAGGTTATCGGAAATCGACCACTCGATTCGTCGCGAACGAGCACGCGAACAAGCGGAATTTCTTGTTTCGCGTTGACGCGAACCAGGGAACCGATTAATACGGGATAATAAGAAATCTCGCGAAACGCGTAGTCGCTTTACCGCGGCTGAACGCGCTATCGATCGCGTTAATCCTCCTCTTTGGACGATAATTTACCTTTGAGTAACGACCTTCTCGAAACGCTGGTCGAAGGAGGAATAGTTGGAGGAACTGTGGCGGAACAAAAAATACAATATACCATTTAGAGCGTCAATAGCGAGCGGAGGAACTATGAGACGTAGGTAAATGGCTGGCTTCTGCAAAACGGCGAGCGCATCCCGGCGAGAAGAGTAAGTACATAAGCCCTCGGCCCACTTCCCATTCATTGCTCTCATTATCAGCCACGCTGTCTCCCCTTTCGTCCTATATCGTCTCCGTTCCGCATACATCACGGCAACGCGCACGCACACCGACTCGCCGCGAATTTACGGACTAGAAGCCGCGGCAAAGCGTCGTCCATAAATGAGCCGCGTGCTCGCACATGTAACGCCGGCAACGGGGAAATAAATTAAAAATACGCGTGCAACCGGTGAACGTGAAAACGCGGAGAAAAATAGGATCTCGGGCTCGGAGGATCGATAACGAAACGCGTGGATCCGCGCATGGCCGACTTTGTTTCGTCGTTCGGGCGACACTGACATTTCCTAAACACCCACTTTTACCTTTATCGCGTATTATCCTACGTGTACAAAGACCGGACGAGTGTCAATGAAAACGGTGGATTAATTTTCGGAAAGTTGCACAGAAATGCGGGTAATTATTTCGAATTACGCGAAATCGCGAGATCAAACGCTACGCGTTTTGGCTTCGCGTTAAACCCAATTCTACGCTATTCGAACGTATGCGTCGCGCCTTAGGGCAGCTTTCTATGACCGCAACGCATCGTGATCGAGCACTTTGAAACTCGCGATACCGAACGCGCGTTTTCTGCCCGCTGCCGAGAAACGGTAACGCGTATTTTCGAGGCAGACGCGAAATATTCCTAACGACTAATTTCCCGTGGAACGGGGAGGATAGGCAGAGAAACGCGCGGAGGATTTTAATCCGAGGAGACATGGAAGATATTTATGCCCTGTTCGAATGGGCCGATTTTACGCTCGTGCCCGCTCGAAAGCGTGCATCCGGCAGAGAACCGGCCGCGCTTATTTGTCTTCAAACGCGTTGTAACTTCCTTTCACGGTCTTTTCGACAACGGCCGGCAAAGTGAACACCGACGGACCCCTCCGTGGCCGGCGTCCCATTAAAATCGACCCTTTTTCCAGCTTTCCAGCGCATTCACCGACAAAACGTTGCGCCGTTGGAAACGCGGCTTTACGGACAGCAGAAACGGCGCCGGGGAATATAAAATGTACATACATCGGCATGCATAAAAGCTTCGTGGTTTGCCGGGGTAAGCGAATCACCGACCCATAAACCATCCTTGACTCTCTCCTCGTCTTTGCCTACGAAGCGCCTGCACCGCAGAAATTGAAAACTATCGGCGTGGCTGGCTGGCTGGCTGGCTGGCTCGTTGTCGCGCGCGCGTATCGTCTTACGGGCCTGGCGGAAAGGAGCACGAAAATTTTTCTTTCGCTCAAAGACCACCGATTACCCGGTACTCGCGACACGGCCACGACCCGGTAACGAGTCGCCACGATTTCTAAGTAACCCCGAAGTCGAGATAATTAGGGACAAATTTAATTACGGCCATTCAACGCGACTTCGCCTTTTCCTAACGTCGCCCGTGTAATTAAGTATGCGCCACACCGCCCCGTAATTCACGAAACTACGCGGAAACCGTGATTTAAAAGAAGGAAAAATCGCGCCGACTCCGCGACGAATTTCGGAGATATTAAACGAAATGGCATCGAGATAGGTGATCGCAAACAAGGCTACGCGTTTCCATTCGCTGCCAAACATTTTTACCACGAGCTACCCTTTCCCCCAAAACCGTACATTCCCATTTTTTCAATATTCGCAATATCGCAAATACGTTATTTTCCCTCTTCGTTTCGCGCGTGTGTTTTCGCTCGCGCCGAAAAGGATGAGGTCGCGTAAAAGCGGAGGAAAAGGGAAAAATTAAAGAAGGGAGACGGTGATCACCGATGTACGAGGGACGAATGTGTATCGATTGGATCGGTAAGTGGCAGCGACGCGAAAGAGATTCAGAAATACGTTTCGGAAATACTCGGAGCTGCTGAAATTCTTCGTATCGATCGGCAAAGCGTGCATAGAGAGATGCCGCGCTTACTGGCACGTGCTACCAAAGAGTACTCGTTTTCACCGTGTCTCTCTACGAGAGGTCAACGAGCATTCGGGATTACGACAAGTCCTCCTCCAACTATCAGATTCGCGTTGCGTTTCTTTCCGCGAGAAAAGAGTTCGTTGCCACGCTCAGGACACCCTACTCGCCACGATTTTCCCATTTTCCGACATCGCGTTAAACTGGTTGCACGTAACTCGCGAGAAAAGGGATACTTGGAATGGTATCGCCGAGTTACGGTTACTCGAAACCGCGATATTTTTGTCTCTTTATCGCGTTAGTGCTCGTGCTCGTTTCGGCCATGTTCCTCGATTGTTCGAGCTCGAGAGAACGAACCCTTTTGGAGTTCGCGGTATTGCTGGAGTGAAATCAGCTGTTGTCCGGAAATCGAACTTCGTGGAATTGGGAGTGAAAATCGTTGCAAGGAGAAGCAAAGGTGCGGACAATGGTCGCGAAGGAAGGTTAGAACGAAGTAGGAAGGAAATTTCGAGAGAAGAAACGTCACAATGACGACCGAGCCCATGGCCGTGAGTACCTCGTCGCATAACCACGGCAAAAGAGTCCCGCCAGAGCTGAAATTATTGCGTTTTCTTGGACCACGTCCAAACACCGACAACTAACAGCCGTGTGATTATTGCAACACACTCTATACTGGCCTACATCGATACGACGACGATCGCGTATTCGATACCTCGAATTATCGATACTTTCCATATTTTCCACGGTTTAACTCCTGGACGAGCACGACGAGATACGATACAGGAGCATGAACCAAGTTAGTAAGACGAAAGAGGGCCATTCGATAAGAGAAACGGGTGAAACGAAGTTAAACGAGCGAGAGGATCGATGATGAGTTTCGATAATGCCCTATGCTCGGATAGAATGTCGCGCTGGTGAAAGAAATGGAAACGAGAGGGACACCGCGAACCGAGTTACATTGCACGTGGTTGAAACTTCAACAAGTATCTGGATCGTTAACGTCCCTTTAATAATTACGCGCGATTTACATCGGAATGTAACGCAGTGTTACCGTAAACATGCGACCTCTCTCGATTATCTGTGCGATTCAAGGTCGAGCGTTGTGCGCAACTCGCACACGGACTAGAAAAACCTAACAATAACAACGGGTCGACCGAGTCGATTGTAACCACGGTATCGACGATTAAAACCCTCGCGGACAGAGTAGAGATTTTCTCTCGTTTGGAAAGAGCGATTAAGGAGGCATGCAACTGACAGTCAGATGACAGCTTACCGAGTGACCCATACGTACGCCCCTCCCATTCAACGATTCTGAATTTCACTGCGAATCGACAAGCTCACGGGGTGGCTTTTGTTTCGATAGAATAAGAGAGCTTACCACCTTGCTTACGAACTGGCATCCCGTTTGGCGACAACTAAATCCTGATGCACGTACGTCGAAGAAACACAAGGCTGTAGATAAAGGGTAACAACGATGACAAAGAAGCGTAAACGGCACTAGTTTACGGAAGGGAGAAGAAACGGGAAAGAGAGTAACACGAAGCACCGTGTGTCACTTCGATATTCCGCACGATCGCGCACGGTTCACTATTGTCACGCGAATCGACGACCTGTTTCACGGGTGGCGTAGACGGGCATGTACACGGCTCGGCACGTCACTCGCGAGACCTCCCGGTGGTCCGACGAAACGTGGTAAAACGAAACGGATATAAACACAGGCCGCCACCACTCGGCCACGGGCAATATGGCGTCGCGCTTAGTCTAGCAGTCGGAAAACTGACTAGCCGCGAGAACGCCACCTCCGATTGGTCGATCGCACCATGCGTGACGTCAGGTCGTCTCGTGACACACTCTCCCCGTGAAAGCAGCCCCTCGCGAATACACACACAGCGATACACGTATAACCTTCCTAATGTACTATGAAAAGTTTGTATTCCACGTTAGAAACGAGGACGCCTTCGTTCGAATAATACGATACCTTACGGGAAATTACAATTACGTATCGTTTCGAGAAATATACCGTTTCGATATTGATAATAAAAGCGATTTAAATATCGACAGTGCACTCTGAATTTCGTCTTGTACTTCCGTATGTTTCCGGTATGTGTCGCGAGTTGACGAGACAGCGACCATTGCCATCTTACGGTAGAAAATGAAAGAATAATCTTTAGAAAGAAATTCTTGTAGCATAAACGAAATGTTGTATTAAAATTATATTTTACGTATTGAATCGGTAATATCGATATGAGTCTTGACGAGATACAAACTAGACCCTACGTTCTATGAAACTTTTGTACCATGTATTCTGAAATACCGACTTCGGAGAGAAACGGAGTATTTCTTACGCCCTCTACAATTTGTTACAGTGAATATAGTAATTACATTCGACTCGATCATACAAGAAGATAAAATCATAGCTACGAAAAATTTTATTTAGGAACTCTCGAGAAAAATCTGTCGCATTCTGTAGGTAGCAGCTTTATGCATATATAGCAGCATGCACTTACACCACGAGACAATATGATATACTTATTAACCAATGAGAAACGATATTTTAATAGAAATTCCAATATTTCAGCAACTCTAACTAAAATATTTCCTCGAACATGTTATACTTCATTAAAATCACGTGATACTTCATTAAAATAACTATTAAAATAAACAACTAAATATTTTTATTTGATTTCTATTAATATTTTGATGGGAAAAGTACAAAAGGCCTGATTTCAATTAAACGATGTATCATAAAAACATGCATACCTTCTAATTGATATTAATATAGAATAATACTCGTGGCCATTGTATCTGAGATCAAAAATGATAAAATTGAAATACTCACGAGACACGATAGACGCCGTTCGTATATTACTTCGCCGTAACAATATACGTAGCTTACAATTGTCCGAATACCAAGCTCGTAGTAATAGCGAATTATTTTCACTTCACATTGATTCTGATTTTTCTTCTTTTCTTGAAATCTTTTCAGATTACACTCGTGAAAACGCGCGCGATTACGAATGGAATTATTGCAAACTTATACGCATTAGCAATACTACTTGCGCATGCGCAGTTGAAAATTTTATTAATATGGCGTAGTAAAATACGCGGGAAACATCAAACGATAAGCGCATGCGCAGTAGAGAATTATAGACGAAAACTCAAAAAACAATTTACAAATATAAATTCGAAAAGATTTGTAGAATCTTTTTAACAATTACATATGTTAATCGCAATAAAAATATACATGAAAATCTATAATTATTAAACGATTATCATGAAACGAAACTAAAATAATGTGAAACTCTAAAGTTCCCAAAGCATAGAACAACAGTACATTGGTACACAGATCTATGCAGTACGTAGTCTGTGGTATTGATGAACACCGGAGCTATTGAATTATGTGTTACAAATAAATATCTCATATTTTTTAACATTAACGGCAGATATAAAATTTGAATAATTGTAAAATGACATCAATATTTTCACGTGAAAAGTTTCGCATGGTAAACCGTCGCAGCCCTGAAATTCAATTAATCGATGAATGGAAACCAGTACGCGAAGTGTATGTAACCTTACTTTATGAAATAACTCATAAATATATCGGATATAACGAATGTTATGTTCTTATTATTTGTAATAAATTTATTAGACTACTTTTATTATTTTTTGTAGTTGGTCGTTAAGGTATGGAGACAAAATAATAGGAGGTATTGCTGCTGTTAATGCAGTATTAATTAATCAAATGTTTAGACGGAAATTAAAGTTACGTCACGAAGGTGCTATATTTACTACATTAAGTTTAGCATTCGGCTCGGGAATTGCAACACAGATAGGTCATAAATATGTATGTTAACAAAATAAATTTACTTTTCATAATGAAACAACAGCCATTACAATAATATATAAAAATACAGTAACAATTAATATCTTCAGTTTGTTACAGAAGACATAATGAAATACAGGCGAAAATGTGTCATGTGTCAAGAATTGAAAGCAACTTTATCATGCTGTGGTACTGGTATCTTACATCCCTTGATATTAGCCCCACTGATAAATATTGCAGTAAATTATTTTCCTTCGTATACTTCTTTTATTATAATTGATTCAATTTATTAATTTAAAAAACTTCTATATATAGATTGCTGGAACTATAGGATATAGAATTCCATATTTGTATGAAGTAAAAGAACTTACTACATTCTGTTGGAGTGTTGTCAGGCCTCAGTTTAAGATTCTATCATTCCTATTGTTTACCAATATATTTGTGAGTGCTATAATAACATATTCTGAAATATCATTAATGGAGAGAGTAGTAGATATTGTATTAAATTTCCAAGAGTTGTACCCAGAGGTATGTCTAAATAATTTCTTATTTTATAAATTAAATTTATATGTACACTTTAATATTTGCATATATTTACATATATATTTATGATCTAGGACTCAGGAAAAATAAGAGATTATGATACAGTAACTGGAAAGCTTTTTAAGTAACTATCAGAGAATTATAGAAACAAACTTACTTTTTAGTGCATATATTATACAATATTTTGACAACAATAAATTAAAAAGATTCTGTAAAATCATTGGTTAAACCAAGATTCGTGTTATAAAGGAATTTAAAATGATAATAAACTTAAAACGATTAATAATAAAACGATTTGAATATTCATTTGTATAATAGATAAGAAATATCACAATAAGTCACTCCTCTCTAAATAAATTACATATGCCAGTTATACATATAACGTTAACTATAATTTTTTTATACGAACGGTATATTTTATGCAAAATAGAAAATATATGATCATATTATAGATCTTCATTGACAAAACAAATCAGATAATTAACTTTCTTGAAAAATTTTATAAAATAAGTAGATTATAATTCTGCAATGATTATTCCATAAAAAATAATATTAGATATAATTTTGTTTGTAACATTGCAATATTTTACATATTATAAAAGATATAATACCTCTATTAATTACAAACCACAATCTTCTTCTTTATTTCAATAATTAAATTACAAATTGGTATAACTACTACATGTAAATTTTTATTTTTCGAAATTACCTTTTGCTATTTATAAAATATATTAAAGTTATCTTTATAGTGAATTGTTTTGCCATTTCGAGAAAAATATTCGAAATTCTTAAATTTGTTAAACATTTTCTACTTTAAATATAAAAAACTCAAAAGTGCTTAATGTTTACAAAAAAAATTAAATTTTCTGATTATACATACCATATGTCCATATTTATAATAATATGGAGCCAATAATGAAATATATAAATTTTGTTCATATATCACAATTTTCTAGACTGCAATTACAAATACAAACATTAATGTTATGGCTAAGGTGAACATATTAAGTACATCTCTTTCCCCAAATATTAATTAGGAAAAGGTGATAACAAAGTTATGAATTATACTATGAACAAGAGAATAAAATAAGCAGTATCATTTTATATAAACTAAATAAAAATATATTTATACTAGCCATAAAAAAAAAACTCAAGGAAATTTTCAACTACACTTAATTTTAACATATATTATCTCATTATTTAAATAACAATTTGAAAATAATCATTCAGAAAGGACAAGATCACTGTTCCCAAAGCTGTATAATTTTTGTTAACAAATGTATTTTCTTATAGAGTAAATAAATGTGAAACATAAAATATATAATAGGCACCACTGGAAATAGTAAAAGATTAAGTTGGACTATTTTTAGTACCATACTTCTGCTTATATTCCATAGTCCAAGGCTTTTTATAGGAAGACATATGGAATAATGATCATGATATAATGATAAATAAAATTGTTTCATATGTGTATATAAAAATGACAGATTATTTTGCACGGATGTAATGATAAAAAAATTAACTGATATCGAACATGATTGTGTGCATGAAAAATAATTAGGTCCTATTGCAATGAATACATGTTGACTGGCCATTATATTAATGCATTGATAATTAATGTATTGCAAACAAAAATTAAATGTATCTGCTGTCAAATAACAAATATTGCCAGATATTTGATCAATGAGGGGTCCTCTAATAGAACCCCAGAGCAGTTGCTAGCATCTTCGGCCATGCCAGCTTGTCATAAAATCTTGATAGCTCACAGTCACTTTTTCACTCTGGTATCGAGTTAACTTCACACTACGCCTAATGTCGGGAGTAACTAACCCTTTATAGCCTCCTTTATGCAGTAAAGAATCTATTGTTTGGATTTGGTTCCAGCCTAAATAAGTAAAATTCTAACTTTGCAGAATACTTGTAATTCCATTACAAGTACTTTTAAATTAAATATAGTTTAAATGTTAAATAAATTATTAATTCTTTATTATAAGTTACTTTATATTATGAAATAATCACACTGAAGTATTTTGAATGCTGCAAATTCAGATTTACAAAAATAAAATACGAACCTTGTTCTATTGCTACATCTGGTAAATATGTAGCAGTTCGCTTATTGCCCTTTTCATTATGAAATTCTATACGAATACCATGAACCCCTATTATCCAATCTAAATAATCTGCTCCATCTTCAAAATGTCGAAGTATAGAAACACTTACATGTAAACGTGGAAGTTCTTCCAATGTGATTGGATTAAACCGTGAATCCTTGAAAGCACTATGAAAAACAAAATATTTAAAAACTTGTTATATTATTATTGTTTTTACTTGCATGTAAAATTATACCTAGTGGTAGCATATTCTCGTAATCCAGCATGTAAATGCATTGCATTAAATGTACCAATGCAACCCCTTAATCTCATATCTTTGCCAGTAGTCCATGTTACAAATAAAGGACTTCAATGTTACATGTAAATATTATATTAATATATATGTAATATAGAAATATCACATTCATACATTTTAATAATGTACACCAAAATTTGAATATACAATTCTCATTTAATTTATGGTAAACAAATAATATAAAAACAGCAAACATAAAAGTAATTGTTAAAATAATCATTAAAAATTCTAATTGAAATATTTATGAATTTGCTTTTATCTAAATAATTACTATTTTTAACTACTTTTACCTAACAGACTTGTACATGGTACATCATAAAAGAACAGAAATAAAAAATACTGACAGATTTTACTTGTTTTTAAGTAAATAATAAATTATCCGTATGAAAATATTGTACGAAAAGATATTTGAAATCTATTTACAATGGCACATTTGTAAAGTAAAAATCATAACCTTCGAGTAAAATTATAAACACAAATGTAAATATCTGTGACAAGGCATAAAAAAATCACTTACAAGAAATACAAAAAATTTCATATTAAAAATTACATATTTAAAAATTTTAAACGGTGGAAAATTGAGTTAGTAAAAACATCAAAGAGAAAAATAGATGAAAGGAAAATACATGGGTAACAAATACTCACAAAGCTTCATTACTGAAGTTAGGTGGTTTTGGTGGGTCAAGTTGGTGCAGTTGGCAGTAAAGGACATCGAAACAATAAAAGCCCATCTCAGGCTGAACTATTATAGAATTCCGTATATGAATACTATTTTGTAAACTTACAGTACCGTTACGCGAAACACTAGTAGAATCATTCAGTTTTTGCTTTTTCGTTCCACAACAACCAGCTGCCATGGTTTCTTACTTAACTCTTCTAAGTATGATAGGTGCGATCGGTTCCGTATCGTGCATTTTGTTCGTTCGTTGCTATTGCATATGAGATTGTGTACGCGTTCCGCTAGATGTCTCGGTATTCAAAAAAAGCAGCTGTTTCACTGCCCGCTATTTTTCTGATGAATATTTTCCTAATGAATATTACTAATTCATTTGAAGTCCATTTATTTATATATTCTAAATAGTAAATATATTTAAACACGACTCAAATAAAATTTCTTTATCATTAATTAAAATAATACACCTCCTATCAAGTTTCATCTCTTTTAAGATTGATTCTATTATAAATGTTTTAACCATAGTATACACATAATTTAAAATAATTTTCTGCGATTAAGAAATATTAAATACTGTACTGCATTATGATACGTAATTTAGTAGCAAAAAGGAGCATAACAGAGTAGGGGTATTGATAATAAAAACAATGGTAATATTATAATCAAACTTGATAATATAAAAGTTTTATTTAGTTGTCCCAATTGTATAATAAATAGTAATAACTATTCATTATATTTATTTAAGTATGGACTTTTCTTCACTTTTTTTTTTTTTTTATGAATTTATGTAAATACATATTATTTATAAATTATTTACCAGAAATCTCTCACTAGGCACAATACATTTTTTATCTATTGAAATATATTCAAAATCATTATAGTTTAAAATATTTTTTTTTTTATATATATATGTCACAGCATAAAATATTAAAATCTTTTTAATTATAATCACAAATATTTTTGTGATTATATGTACATCACTATTTCGTTATTTTAATTTCTATTTAAATCAATTTTAAGAGAAGAATGATTTCAATTATTTGCACATGTAAAATTTATTATGTATGCAAAAACAACAAAGTTATATGCTTTATATAACATTGTATGTTTTATATTACTCTACATCAATTCCAAAAGATTAATCCAACATAAATATTAAAAGATGTAAATTTATTTTATAATAGTATCTTTATCCCCTAAATAAATGTATCTCCTTTTTTCTTTTATCATTAATTATTTTTATAAATAGTAATATTAATCTTAATCACACTGAATGCACACTTTATTTTTAATTAAGGAATTAAAATATTCTATTGTCACAAATCGAGCAGATGCAATTAGTTTCCAAATGTTAGATACTATTTAAGTATATGACTGGCAGTTAATTAGACATCACATAATGTTGAACATATAATAAATAATAAAAGTGAACTAAATTAAGTTTTTCCGTGAAAATAACTCAAACAACTAATTATTTTAATGAAAACAATTACTAATTCATAATTAATAAAAATCAATGTTTTTTTTCACTATTTCTGTATGTTAACAAAAATATGTTTATTATAATAAAAGAAGCCTTTAATAAATTGGCAGTGTGTAACAATATTTAAGTAAAGGTTAGTGAATAAAAAAAGTAAAAATATTAACAGATGGAAGAACATATTTTACTATATCTCAAAGATCACCAAATCTATGTTTCATTAATTCACTCGAATGTGTTATAATCATATGCTTCAACAAAAATAAAGTAATAAGATAAGTATATTACAGAAAGCAATAGCAACTCTATTTGTGTTTTATGAGTCACAGAATATTAAAATCACAATGAGATCGTCACATTTTCATCTACATCTATGATACAACTATTATTAACGCATTCTTTAATAGTCATAGTGCAGTCCATTGCGTATTTACAGTAGAGGTCCCATTCTATCATTTTTTATCACACTGCTATTTTCTTTAATAGTATTACCTAAATTTTATAAAATCAGCAGTAATTTCCACACAAGTATCAAGGTATTAATATCTACTGTTAATTTAATTGATTGACTAACTTTAGTTACAATTATTCACAAAGAATCACATATTTATGTATTCAGTGATATATTCCTTTGCTGTAATAAAACGCTGGACTATAATATAACTATAGTTGTTAAACTTCAATGTAGCAATGGTATAAAAAGGTGTCAAATGCTATTGAAAACTTTCATTTTTACAGATTTCAGTACATCAATATAAACAGTAACTTTGCACATGATGCAATAAAAACCATACATCTATACCATTAGTACAAAGAAATTTAAATTATTAAGTTAAAAGTTAGTACTTACATACATATTATTCATGAATTAATCATGAGAAAACACAACGATAAGAAAGTTTCTAAGTAACTCTCTTTGTATATGATTAATTTAGAAAAATGTAACACATTGTTTTAATCAATTTCCTAATTCATACTAATTTAACCATCTATGCAAATTTCTCACAACTTTTAATAAATGATGATACAAAAGTTATGCAGAAATTAACTATGTACTATATGACTTAATAGACCATCATTAAAAGAAATATTATCAATAGAAAATCTAATGTTTTTTCCTTTTCTTCACTCTTCACTTATGTACTTATCTAAAAATGATATTCTATACTTTTTATACTATACGGATATTAGAAACATTTTCGCATGAATTTGTACATTAAACCTTGTGAAGCAGGCAGTGAATTGCAGGCAGCATCACTGTGCTATGAAATTGTTCATGTCACTCGTATACTGTAGACATAAATACAAATGGACATTCAATAAGTATGATGGCAGAGCTAATTGCACATTATGTATATTATATTTATGGACTGAATCATATCATTTAATTTTTAAACGCATTAAAGCACATGAGAATAGGCAATTATATTATAGTACAAGTTTTAAAATCCGAATATTTGACATATAGTTTTATCAATGATTATAAATATTTAAGTCAAAAGTTAATGCACATATATGCACATTGTATGGTTATACCAATTATTAGATAAATAATAATTATATGCTATACAAGATAAAGAAATAAGACAGTGCCATCATACATAAAATGCTATTGTCCTCAAGGAGGACTATGTGGTATCATAAGAGGAAAACTGTGTATGCAGAAACATACAAAGTATAGTAGGCACCATTTTAAACAATGAAACGTTACAAACAATAGTCGCCTCCAATGTCATTTACGTTTACGAACTCCACGATCAGCAGATTCTTGTGATGAAAAACGATGAACACGGGGAGGAGAATGAAGATGCGAATGTGGTGGAGGATAAGATGAACTTGTTTGATCCCACCAAAATGACGAATAGTCCCATATAGGTAACATGACAGGAGAAATGGGAGGTATTGGAAGAGGATGTATAAATGCAGGATGATTACGTTGTGCCATTACTAATCCATGTTCCTGACTGGCCATATAAGAATTGTATTGAGTGCTATTGTATAATAGATGGGAAGTATGCGACGTATTAGCGTTATAATGAACTGCAACAGAATTTTGTGGCAACTGGGGTCCTTGACTAGGACCCCAAGCCAGCTGCTAGCATCTTCGGCTATGCCAATGTGTCATATAATCTTGATAGCTTACAGTAACTTTCTCACTTTGATATCGTGTTAATTTGACACTACGTCTAATATCTGGAGTGACTAATCCTTTGTAGCCACCTTTATGCAGCAAGGAATCTATCGTTTGTATCTGGTCCCATCCTAAACACAATAAACTCTGTTTTTTAAAACACAAATACAACATATTGAAAATGTTTAAATTTTGGGAATAGAATAATATTGTACAGTAAAATAACAACATATTAATGAATATAAAGTGAAAAATACAAACCTTGTTCTGTTGCAACATCAGGTAGATAGGTAGCAGTCCTTTTATTACCCTTCTCATTATGAAATTCTATACGAATTCCATGAACACCTACTTCCCAGTCTAAATAATCAATACCATCTTCAAAGTGTCTCAAAATTGAAACACTTACATGTAAACGTGGTAGTTCATCTCGAGTGATAGGATTAAAGCGTGAATCTTTGAATGCACTTTGAAAAGTTTGTAACGTCTTTAAAAATATAAAGCAAAACATTATCTAAAATAAAAATATAAAATAATTTTACCTGGTTGCTGCATATTCTCTAAGTCCAGCATGTAACTGCATTGCATTAAACGTACCGATACAACCTCTTAACCTCATATCTTTTCCAATTGTCCATGTGACAAATAATGGGCTATAAAGTATAAGTCAATAATTATTAGATATATACAATATATGTGTAATATCTTACATTATTTATAAAGAAAAATAGTTTAAAACATAATATGTCAATTGTAACATAAATTATCTTAACAGTTTAAAAGAATATGTTTTTCCTCTAAGATAAGCTATTATCTTTTGTGTAATAATAAATACGTAAGAAATAATTAACATTCTTTTACTAAATTTTGTATATCTGCAATAAACAATTTTTATTTTCACGTAAAATGTTTCACACATATAAACGAACTGTAATAAGTAATATATCTTAGTTGTAATAACGACCACTGATTTCTATGTAGACAAACTTTTATAATTAAACTTGTAACTCGTTGTTGCGCTGCTTCAACATCGTAACAAAGAAACATAAAGAGAGCGAAGGTACAAACACAACATTTAAACAGAAAAGAGAGAGCAGCTGATGACACGAGTATGTAAGATAAAGATGGCTAGATAAGAGAAAGAGACAGCAATATGAAAGAAAGAACAGAAAACAAAAAAAATTAAAAAGAATGACAGCGAATATTATTACTTACAATGCTTCGTTGCTAAAGTTGGGCGGTTTTGGAGGGTCTAGTTGATGTAATTGGCAATAAAGAACATCGAAGCAAAAGAAGCCCATCTCAGGCTTCACTATCACACTGTTTCTTAACTGTGTGCCATTTTGTAACACTGAACCATTACATGGAACACTCGACGAATTATTCAGCTTTTGCTTTTTCGTTCCACAACAACCTGCAGCCATGTTTCTTTAGTCGATTCCTTGAACGGTCGCGACTACTGCAGATACAATCGGTCCTCGACCCACACGACTTCCATTCTTCTCTCTTGCTGTCGCGGGCTCGATCGCGCGCGCGTTCCGTTAGATGTCCTCATACTCGTGGAAACAGCTGTTTCATTATCCACCATTTATTGAAAGCGCGGCGTCAAACAGTCAAACTTGAAAATTGGCGGTAGAATTTATAATTTTCTTTGTCGTTGACAAATTTATAAATATTAAGAAGTCGAGAAGGAAATAAGACGAACAAATTAGTCAAGAAATAGATGACTATATTTGCGAGAGTAAGTATTTAAGTTTTTGCAATATTATATTTACATCAGTCGTTGGACTTTAGACGATGACATTATAAATTTAAAACGAAAAATTTAATTTATCGTCTTTGTAACATTATTAAAGCGTGTAAATGAAAGATTATTACTCGATAGTCTGTTGTATGTCGTGTGCAAATATAATCGACGCATAACTATAATTTGACTTTAGCAACAGAAGAATGTTTATTTGTCGGACAGATATACACGCATATATTATTACTGAACAACATGTTATCGTATAATGTTTCGTTTTATTACTAGCAATAGAAAATCATGTAATAATTAGAATGCCACTTATTTCGGTAAACTGAAAAGTTTTTAAATACGGTTAAGAAACAACTGTGTACAGAATTTCTCGAAGAAGTAACTATGCCGAGGGCACCGACTTTTCTAACCCCTTACCTGGCACCTGCTCACGATGCACCGGAGAAGCCCAAGGCGTGACAGCAGATTCAACCTGGCAACATGTGCATGCTTGTAGCTGTCCGGTATATTGCCAAGTGGGTATATTTTTTCTGACAGCTGACATTGTATACTCGCAGTTTAATGCATAACGGTTGTACTATTTGTGCCAAGTGTCTAGTGAAATTAGTGTTTCCATTTTTTGTCTACGGAAATGCAGCATGGTAAACAAATCAATCAGCCATAAGATTGAAAATTGATCGCTAGTGTCGCCGATGTCTTGTGCCGAGTGTAGTGATGCGCACAAATACAAATTTTAACAATTAGTTCGTTGAAAAAGTTCCAAATTTTTCATCAAAACTGTTTACAATCAGATACAACGTTACTGCGTTAACATTCCTACGGAATGTAAAGAAAAATATGTAAAGGAAAAAGAAAACGATCTAACCGGAGGTATAAATATATAAGTTGATTTTCGCATAAATGGTACTACGAAAAATAGAACGCGTTCGGACGAAATTACGGAGAAGAAACGGAATCATTTGAATCAGTTGTCAGTGGAATAAAGGTGGGTAAGGATTTTGCTTCTATATATATTCCACGTGTATATGTGTCACGTTACATTATTCGAATCTCACTGGCAATGGTCATTTCCAATCTTGTCTTAAACATGGACATATATGTATATAATATACCGTATTCGTATTTGTTATATACAGTTTGTATGTGAACACGTTATATAAAATGTGTCATAATACTTTGAACGTCCGAGTGTGACTCACATTTACGCAATCTTTACGCGGCGCTCGAGTCAGATTATTTCGAATAGATACGAAACCTCGCACGGATATTCAATGAATGGAAAATCCGAAAGCGCGAACAGTATTGGGCAACTTGAAAATCTTGTTTCTTTTTATAATTAGGAACAAGGGTTTTCGAGCTTCCGACGATTCCACCTAAATCGTTCGATTCGCTTAAACTTTTGCCTCGCTAGCGTTTCTTAGGTTAAAACGCCTCCTTTTTTCGTGCGTCTGATCTCACTTACCTTCCGGGAACGCATCGCATTCATCCGGCGATATTTATAACTGAAATAGGCATCGCTGACATCGCCATCACACGTTCCAATTTACGCTCCGCAAATTATCCACGCTTCTGTGGCGTTGATGCACGGTCGAAGCGCACCTTAAGCAACGTCGAGTTAATTACAGTGATGAGACAGCTGTAATCGATTCGACATTTTAGTGGCAGGTCGATTCACATATAGTACAATGATCGTAAAGGAATATCGATAAGAATTAGGTTATGTATTTACGAAAATCTATCATGTTCGATGAAAGATCGATTTTTTATCTTTCTCTTATAGCTGTTTAACGCGATTTGAGGTTAAGCGATAAATTAACAGCCACAATTCGTGTCTATTTCACTCAGACACACAAAATGCATTTACCGATTTAACGTAGTTACCGTTCGTGTTGATAATGCACTTGTGTGCATCCCACGGACGCGGTTTTACCATTTAGGCTACTAAACAAAACTTTGGCTAGCACGCTACTCGAACCGACTGTTGGTACACGAACCGCTATTTGCTTGCAAAAAAGAAAAAAAATTAAATAAGGAAAATATTTTTGTTAGGAAGATTAATTTATTTTTAATATACCGTGCAGTATGTCGCAGGAAATTCATCGCGTTAAGATCGAAGGCTATTAAACAATCAGAAAGAACCGAAGGTTACGCGTGATGCAATCGTAGCGCGGGTAATTCTTACCCATAGGAAAATCGCATTCCTCGGTATAATTGAAGTAAACGTCAAGAAAAGTTGCAAAAATGTGCGTGCGAAATCGTATACACGTCGCAAAGCGTGAACAATGCTCTTCCTGTATCATTCTTTCCAATGGTTGTCCGTTTCTGTTCTTTTCTCCTGCCTATACACACATATATACCGTGTCTTTAATTTCACCTGACTTTTTCCTAGCGCGAACACGTTTCGCAGCAAACTCGTTCCAACGAAGCAGTTTGTCCTCTTATCAAGTAACAATATCATAACTACTTTTAGTTATATTTTTTTCCTTTCGCTACGCTAGTTTGCGTAGATGAAAGAAACATCGATTTGCTCCAAATCACTCGAGCTAGCCTTGATCTTCTTCGTATAAGGATGGCTTCGTTATGAAACCTAGAAAACTCTGATGTACCTCTTGATCTATGCTCCAGTCGAGAACTGTAAGTAATGATTTTATTAGGAAATTCGGAAAAACTATAAACTGTCGTATTTCTCTTTCAGCGGGAGTTTCACCAGTACTAAAAAAGATTATGATTTAATATCGTGACGAGATTGTTCGAGTTGAACGATGCTGCGATGACAAAGGCAAGGTTGGAATTCACGCAACGCAGTTTGGGTATTTCTTCAGGGTACTTACCCGCCGATTGCTTATCGTCGTTAGCATTTTAAATAATCATACACCTATTGGGAAATCTTCGCCTTGAGAAGTCACACTGCTTGCGTTGTCGTTCAATGAATTCCCACACGTTTTCCGTTCCCTATTATTACGATGAATCTGTTTCGATGGAAAATTATATGCATGGTTGAACACTGTGCGATTTTCATTCAACGGTTGGTGATTAATTGTCATAGATTATGTTTTATAAAATACTCAGCTGCGCGGAATATCATTATCCAGGTTAAATTTTGCCAAGTCCGAGTTACTTAAACATGCGCATGATAATTGTTCAAAGTGGATTCATAGTTCTTTTTAATGGATCTCTGCTGATTGAAATTACACATCGCGCGATGGCCATCGAGAATTTCTTAGTTTGACGTGATTTTTTAGACTTACGTGCTTCCGATGGAGATACGCGTAATAAGGCGATGACGGCGATTGGCAGTTTCAAAACCATTATAGAATATCCTGTTTATCATTCGCATGAGTAATTTCCGATAGCTATCTATCAAAAAAGAAACGCGTCAATCATTGTTACCTGTTTATTGATCCAAGATGAATATCGGTATTCCAATACACTATCGAGTATTCAATGAGATTCATATCCTTGTAATAATTAGAAGAAGCTAATAAATAATTTAAATCGAGAGAGAAGCATTAGCTTGGAAAAAGTGAAGTATGCGTGTACCAATGTATTATATCGGATACTGCGAATATATTTTTAGTAACAAACGTAAGTTCAACCTTCGATGAAAACCCAGGGAATTTACAGCGTTCTAATCCATTTGCAAACTAGTTCGTGTCGCTGAACGTCAAAATATTTCTTAGTCATTGTAGTCATTGTGCTTTCACGGGAAGGTGTTCTGGGTTCTGAAAGTATTGCTATATCGCCGATAAACCATTCGAAACTGTCGATAATCTCGAGTAATATCTCCAGTAATTTCCACTTTACTCCAGGGTTCCTTGAAACTTGAATACAGCCAGCAATAATTAACTTTTTTTTTTTATCATTGCTAGTTTAAAATTACGTTCACTATCGTGGTAGACATTTTGTTTGATTTCTAATCCAATCTGATATTGCAATTTCTTACGAATCGGTTCGATTGCAGCACGAGGAAACGAATACCCGGTTTTCTCCGTTGCGATTTTCTTCCGCCAATTTTCAAGCTAATTTTAATCTCGATGCAAAAGATTAACCAAAGGAGCAACATTCGTTAAAAAGTCGTTCTCTATGCATGCTCGAGCGATTCAGTTTACCGGTGAACCTTGCATCACAAGTATACACGTGTAGATTATTTTATGTAAATTAACACGCTGGTTCCTTGAAGCGTGTTAACTGTTTCAACTAAATCGTGCAACGTGTTCCGTATGAATCAATGACTCTTCTGTTTAGGGATCATACGTTCAGGTAAACTCGATGCATTGGCAATAATCAAGGTTGGCCGATTTCCTTTCCAATGCAAATTAAGATCGTTACGATTATTACCTTCGCGGTGTCTCGAGGACGATAAAAATATTTAAAATAAAAATGGAAACGAAAATTTGTTAGAAAGGTATACTACGATAAGTTTAATTTATTCGAGTTATACAATTAATACAACTTATTCGTCATTTAAAGTTGCTTCTGTAAATCATGTATCGTTAAACGAACAGAACAGATGGTAACTGGTATAATCGAAACGAATCAGTTTGATAAAGTTCTACATCTCTGTCGATCATCGACGACTAATCAAAGTTCTTAAATTATAAAAAATTAATTTCGGAAAGTAGGAAACAAGGTTTTCATTAATTTTAGTACTCGTCGAGTCTATTTCACGCTAACAAAGGCTTTCATTCCTATTACCACGTTTCTCGTATCAGAAGTGTCGCTCTTGACTGATAAATATTTCGTTGGATCTATTCTATAGAGGTTCTTGAACTTTTAACCTGGACGGAAATAGGAGAATCAAGCCGTCAACTTGCAAATCGAATCTGTTCTCATTTCGTGTCTGCCAAACACTCTACTTTATTCACTTACGGGAATATTGGCACTGCTATGATCGTTGAACTGTATTTTTAGTTCGTATTGTGTTTTAAACCAGATTGTATTTCTCTAAATTACCTTATATCTCTTTGATGTTCGACTGGCAGACAGTACCGGTATTCAATATGCTAAAGTATAAAATCCGAAGTTCCTCGAATTTCTCTATAGTTACGTAAAGACAAGATAAACAATAACATTTGATCATTCTTAATAGCTCATAACGCTTATTAGTTAATAATCGTGACTAGAGATTACAAAAATATTGCATTTGCGTATTTTAATACTTTGTGGATTATCTAAATCACTATTCTAATATCGATATCTTACATTAATAGTGTTCGATGAATCTGTTAAACGTAAACAAACGTCTCTTCGTTCTTTTCTCGCGTGCATTCGGTTAGTTTTACTACGTGTCCGAGTTCGAATATGCAAAATATCTAAATAACATTCTGCAAACGTTAACAATATTATTGCAATCTTTGCTGTCTCGGTATAAAATTAACGTTAGACGTTAACGACATCAGAACGTAGAGATGAAAGTATAAGGAACAGAAAGGGCAGTAGATAATACCAGATATTTCCTACGGTTAAACTGGACCCTGAGGAATACGTTTCTTCGTTCTTGCTCGATTGTCCCATGCTCTCGGTAGGGTGACAGTAATATTCGTCGTTGCTTGGCAGCACATCCTTGACGATGCCAATAAAGTCGTTTAAAGGACACAGTTCAGTGCAACCAGGGACCGTTTGGATTATCAGTTGTTCGGAAACCCCAGTCCAGAGTAGAGCCTATCGACGAAACGTTAATACGGTATTAATATCGTATCTCATGATATCGTACGATATCGTAATGGTGCAAAGCGAGAGAAATGTTTAAATGCATCGTTCGACGCTTCAGAGATTAGATATTTACCCGAACGTAATAATTTCCTTTCTTATCGCGCAGCGTTTCCAAAATGATGGTAGAACCGTATGCAGGAACAATAGGTTCGTCCAATCCCAGGGCTTTCGCTACCGCGGCAACGTTCATTTCATGGGCCGAGAAAAGGAACGCTTTCCTATCGTACGGTTCTAATCTCCCTGCTATGTATGTCTTAATATCCTCCACCATTTTACGTATCAACAAACCTGCGAAGAGAAAGTGCAGGTGGATACCACGGTATTTACTATCACGTTTCACGTGCATAATAAAAAGAAATTGATATCCTCGTATACCTCCGTTCAGACGTTTCAGCGTCCTTGTGTATGATCTGAGTTTAAAGTCCAACGCGAGTATTTCTTTCATGGGCGTAGGATAAACCTCCTCCGTCCATCTTGGGAGAGTCAGGTTTTGAGTTGCCTAAAAAGAGCAACGCTCGATTATCGGATTTTTTCGAAAGTTTATACCCGCGGCTCGTGCAACGTCGAGATATCCCTTACCTGTTCTTTTAATAGATTATAAAGATAAGTGACAGCGGCTGTAGTGTTGATGGGTTTTCCCGTTCGCTCGGTCAAATATTTCATCACGTGCCTGTATTTGCTCAGTAACTCCTTCGCTTTGCCTTGTCGAAGGAATTTGTCGTATTCTTCTCTGTACCTTGAATGACGGAGCAGATGAAAAATATAATTGCGAGTATCAGGAACTGTCGGCTACGCCTACGATCTTATCTTTCACGAATAATTCGCACCGCATAATAAGGGTAGACACGGAAAGAATTACCTGGGGCAGTGATGCGGAAACAGGAGATTGTCAGACTCGTAGGGCACGAAGAACGTGGATGCTGGAATCCAGGGTAGATGCGGATTCCAGGTTTGCTTCTCCGACGGCGGGAATAATCCTGCCAGGACTAGCTGTAAAGACAACTGAGTCCTTGGGACGCTGGTCGATCGGGCATAGATCTTCTCCGGCCAGTAATCCGGCCCGAAATATCGATCGTAACGTTCACGGAGCATTGTCCCAATCCTGTATTCGCGTAGCTTACCTTGCTACATAATTCCACAAAACAATTAACATTTTCATTCGCCAATGCGAATCTTTAACGACTTTATAATTGTCTTACGAAGAAATGATTACTACGTTTCTTGCGGTTATGCTTATCGTGTAAGCGACAGCTTATCGTGCTGGGTTAAACCACGCTCCACCTTGATACTCAAAAGAAGAAAAAAGAAAAAAAGAGAGGAAAAGAAAAGATAGAAACGTAACGTTGAAGAGTTTGCGTGGGTTATCGTAAAGGTATTAGAGTAAATATTGAAAAAGTGTCTCCAAAGTGTCTTTATCGCGAATTACAGCAGAGATGTATGAAATTATGCTAGGAAAGTAATTCCGGTTTGCCGAAATTTTGAATATCAGAATATCCGCTACTGTAATAAAACATTGTGCATCTTGTTTTTTCAAGGATTTCTTAGAACTCGTGAAATACTTATGAAACCACACCTTGGTGTTGACACGGTACGCGAGATTTAGATTCGTATCTAGATGGGTTTCAAGATCTACCAGGTATGATTACATTGATGCGCATGAGAACGAGAACATAACGAATGCTTGTAATTCTAGAATATTTTTCAAGCAACATAGGTTAACTCACGATTCTCCCAACAGTACTCTTCTTGTTTACTTACGTTCGTTAAGTCTCCATTTCCCATTGGATAATACGAGTAGTCGCGGTAAGGATCGTTGGGATAATTTTGATACTCCCGATGTGGCACCTTGTCGCCATGTCGAAACACCTTTGAAAACACATGTCACTATTAGTATTATTATCCTGTCAGCGCTAGCGATGCTTTCAGATTATCACGGATTATTTTACACGTCGATTGACAAACGATCTCGCGGGTTCACTCGCAGGTATGCATGAAAGGAGGTTATATCCGTTTGAAAAACCACACAATCCTCGCGTGCGATTGTCACGTTAAGAGCGTTTCGATAACGAAATGGCCATTTACCACGTGCAACAATTGTAAATCCAAATCACAGTTGACCACGGTGACGGCGGATAGAAGAAGGGTAGAAAATGCCACTGAACAAACTAGTAACATGTTCTATTTTCTCGATACTAGGCCGATAAACATGTAAAGTACGAGAGGTACGTCCGGAATGTACAATTTCTTCGCACGATCTACGAACAAGTATATATTCCTACTCGTGCTTAACTAAAACAACTCGCCGAGTGGGGGTGGATAAGGAACACAGGCGAACAGGTTTGCAGTTCTCTCGATTTTTATCCTCGGTTCCCCGTTTTTGCTCGTTACGTTGATCCTTTTCCCGCTACGGTGTCGCGATCGTAGTGCTTCCCGAAGGTCACGTACTTAAGGAATGGGAAATCTGGCGGAGATTGTCCTTGATCTAGGTGGCTAAAGTTCAATATCATGTCCTCGAGAAAGTCGCGTTTTATAGTTAAATAAAGATTAGTCTGGTTTGTCTCAGAGATATGCCATTAACCGCGTGGTTCTATGCAACCGAATCTCACTTCCATTCACGATCCCGGCTCTCCGTTGCTTAATCTGAACACAGAACTTTCAGTGGAAGCGGAGAAAGTATGTAAATTTGAATTTAGAATTACGCAATTCGTCATCGAATATGCAAATAGTTGGTATCGTTTTAGAAAGTGCCCGGTGATATTTAACGCGCAAAGAGTGTACTACCTGTATTGGTAAAAGTTTACCTTTACTAAAATATATCACGAAACTTTGGATAATTTTTATGTACATTTCTTTTCCGTATTCGATCATAACGAAAGCGACTCGATTAGACTTTTATGTAAACGACACGAAAAGTTCAAGACCGTTGTAGATGTTAATTCATAGTATAATCGAGAAATTTACATGGTTTTGTGATTCGTCGTATTATCGTAACGATGCATATCCCATGTGTAGCAACTCCCATGAACGAAAAATGTCACGCATAAAGGGAGAACGTGTAATCGATCAAAAATTGGTGTTAAAATTCGTACGAACATTATAAAACGTTTTCCTGCTTATTTTAATTAATTTTCTCGAGAATTGGCTGTATCGTACCAGGAATTTTCTTCCATTTGCTTCTCCTTTCCGTAGAAATCGTTTTTTACGCGATTACAAATTTCTAGAATTCACGAGGAAAACCCCAACCGTTTCACAAGATTCCCACTATCTAACTGAAACACTCATAGAACACTTTTAAATACGCGCATAAAACTTATCGCTCGGGTGATCCTTTTTAACCACTTTTCGATAATAACTTGAAGGAATAGCGAGTGAGTTTTACTACGTCTCGTTGATACGTGTGACAGTTGAAGCGTTACAGTCTCGGTGAAAAGGTAAGAAATGACTGCTCTTAGTGGCAAACAGGTCGCAGTTTCATAGGTTTTGAATAGTCAATGCAAATGCTCACCACTTTATCAAGGATAAGGCGACATGATTCTTATCGCTAACCTTTATTTTATTGCAACATGCTTCTAGATACCAAGCATATTAACCATTTGTCCTATAACATTCACTCAGTGACGTTCTTAGTACATAGAGTCACGAGTGGAAATTATCCAGGAGAATGAAGAAAATAGAAAAACTCCCGTGTGATGGAAGGAAATACCATATGAATCATGATCATTCGTAATTGTGTGCGTATTCATTTTGCACCGACTTTGCGAACAGCATATATTAATCATTTATTTTATTTTGGTACCATCTGACGTCTCGTGGAATTTCTGGCTTAGCAATCCTGTCACGCTTGTTTGTCCAGTTTTTCCTTTTATGATCTTATTCTGGGAACAAAGAAACTCGTACTTAGACGAATACGCGGACCGAGGATAAAAGTTGAGATAGGGAAACAACGTTAAAATGCAATCTTCGCTATTTTGATTTCCATGTATCCCGATTTCCACGGCGTTGCCCGTTTATAATTTTGTCATAAAACAAAAGCCCGAAGGGCGAATACGTTTTACCATTTATTCGGACGTATACGCGGATTATTAGACTTTTGCATTGGAAATCGATTTACTTTAATGACTTTTGTTAATGAATCATTTTGTTTAATTGTCGTCATATTGCACGCGAGCACCGATATAGTGAGAAGATAACAGTGAATGACGTTATACGATTATTCGAAGCGGAAACATCAATTAGCCGTGGTTTAATTTAAACAGAACTCGTCCTACATCTTTCATTTTACGTAAAACGCTGCAGAAAATATAACGAGATTATAAGCAAGATATAAACTATTTATGGCCGATAGATTTTACACTCCAGTTCAACCTCGCTTAATCGAAAATCATCGGTCTCGGTTCAGGTGCGACGCGGTATAGGTTATGTCTTTTTTTAAATCTTTGCCATTTTAAAATAATTCTTCGCTTTACGCCTCCCTTCGTATTTTTTTCTACGTGTTAACACCTTGTCGTATTTTCAAGTGTCGTCCTTCGTTCGGAAGTCCCTGAGGGAAGATTCCCTTTCGAACGATTTTCAATATTAAATATCGGAAAACATTTTGTTCGATCGCGGGCATCCTCGATGGGATTTCCTCTTTCAGCGCACCCTGACGATTCACCATCGAGCATTTAATCCATTTTCTTCGTTCGATAACCGAGAATCGAGCGACAATGACGTATCGTTTCGCGACCTGGTGCATAATTTATTTTCACAGCGTTGATGCGCAATGATACGCGTCATGAGATCGTAGGCGATGAAAAACTATCGCAACACCGAGTCTCATAGGCGGAACGAGTTGTGGGTGTGTCGTGAATATAGCCTGCTGATACACGCCTCTGTCTTATTACGAACATGCATATTAAGGGGTTGGAGAGAGAGAGAGAGAAAGAGAAGAAAAAAAGGATAAACCGGTCTTGAAAGACCATAACCTCTAACAACCGGGCGCTATGTTCTTAATGAATTTTTAAAAAGATCCTCCCTACCACGAGGGTCGACATTATCCGTTTCTTTTTGCACGGCGAATCCTTGCTGAAAAGGTTTCATAAAATTGCATATAAAGGAAATAACGACGCGGATGTATTAAAACTGAACTCCCGGTATACCTTCTCGCAATCGCGTGTGCATGCATTCGCGCTGTTTTATGCATCTCGTGGCTGGCGTCGCAAGATTATTGCTAAATTTATGAAACCTTCGTAAAAACGTGCATGTGAATAGATGGTTAATGGTATTTGTTTCTCGATTCTCTTTGCGCGATTGAAGCCAAATGACATCGTACCGTAAAGAACTTTAATGGCGCGTTCTTTTAATCCGTGAAGCAGAAACCGATAGCAATTTAGATTGCTGTCACGTGACGAAGGAATTCGAGTGTGATTTCATACGTGGTATTATA
The DNA here is from genome assembly GCF_001483705.2 of Eufriesea mexicana. Classification (NCBI taxonomy): domain Eukaryota; kingdom Metazoa; phylum Arthropoda; class Insecta; order Hymenoptera; family Apidae; genus Eufriesea; species Eufriesea mexicana. Next base: position 131,078 of record NW_016908754.1, on the reverse strand, counting down.
TTTAATAAGATTCGCAATTGGAATTTCAGCTACCTCTTCGAGGTGTATTTTTTCCTCCGCGAAGTGTACATTCGTATGTAGCCGGTGTCTGGCGATCACGTTGATAAAGGGTAGGGGAATCGATTATCTATTTATCTTATTCTGGTATAAGTTCGAACGTCACTGTGCCGAGGAATAGTAATTCTGCAAATCCGATGAACAATTCCATTTACCTCGAAAATACATATTTCAAGCAGCTATCGACGTCTTAACTGTGCACGTTCGCCGATCTCGAGATACCGGGAGTCGCGTCACGTTATGCAAAAAGCTCCGTTAGATTCTAACTATTCGTTGCAACAGGACGACATTCGATTTTATCCAACTCCCCACACACCTCCTCTATCTCAGCCTCGCGATTCCTTCGTGCCGTTCGTTTCTCTTCTTTCCTTTAAAATTCATTTCCGTGACCGGACTTTTATCCATCGACATATCTCTGGACCAGTGTATCGACTATTCGATTGCACACGTTCAAGGGTGCGGTAACCTTGAATCCCATCTTTCCGGACAGCCATCGCCACGTTTCTGCGTACTCGCTGTATACACAGATTCTCTCGCGCCTGGCATGAATTCTTCGCGCGATTTTCTCAATTTCCGTCGCCAAGTTATTCGCTTTTATTCGATAATCCGCGTTCCTCGAAAATATTCCCTTTCCTTATCCACTCTCGTGATCGATGGATCGCGAATCATTCGTACAGAGGATTCGCGTGGTTCTCCTTACGTGGATTTAGAGATACTTTCAGCTACGTAGTTACACGTATCGAGCAAAGGATCGTAATCCAGTCACCGGATCTTAAACGAGTAAATCCTTAATCTAACGTCCTTGCATCTATGAACGAGAAACGTAGAAGTGAACGGAGAAGAAGAGGAAGAAGAAAAAAGGAATTATAATGCCGGATCCGAAATGTATAACAGTTCATTTAAGCATAAAATTCTCATATATCATGGGTTAGTTATAAAAAGTGAATGACGTTTACTGTAATGCGATATTCGCATATATCACCTGTGCCAGCTTCAAAAGTTACGAGATATAACGAGATACTGCGTAATGAAATGGGAAAAATAAGATATTTAAATTCAATTTGCAACTCGAATACGAAGAAATAAATATTAACGCTTATAGAAGAATAAATATTAACAGTTTCGTGCAAATAAATTGCACCGTTCGAATGGTTTAAAAATGAACGTTCAGAAATAATTTCGCGACTAAATGTTCGGTATATGGATGCACGGAGACTTGCTAAGATTGCAAAACGGGCAATGCGTAATCGACAGGGTCAATTCGAAGGGGAATTTGGGACAGTGATGGCATTGGAAATAATACGCATTAATTTCCCATCCTGATGGTTCATAAATCTCATTTTCGTGTTAGCGATGCAACGTATATCGGTTCGACGATACGCGAATATCGTTGCCATTCTTTCGACGTACGACATTATCGTTTGGCGAGATTTATATCGCAGCCGAAATCGTATTCAAGAATATGGATATGAATTTTAATCTGTCTACAGGTGCAACCTCATCTGGTACGAGATGCACGGAGTGCTTGCCATTATTACGTACAGAATTAATAATGGATGCACCAGACTGCTAGGTAACAGAGTCGCAAATTAGGCGAGCTTCTTATCGTGAATGTACAGCCATGTGTATGTCGCTTTTATGATCCGCAGTCACTCACGCATTATAATTTTTAATGAACGAAGTAACATTGAACGAGAAATACATTTGCCTTTATTAAGTCGTCTATCTCGATTAAAATACAGAGATATCGAGATACGGATTTCTTGCATAAGTTTACGGGAATTACGAGTTTCTTGCAACATTACTGCAATTCCGCTCCTAGCTGGTAGTGTCCTTTAGCGATGTAGGTTGCCGACAGGCTGATTTTGCAAATATTTTTGCACGCCTGTTTTGACCTGTCAAACGTCCAGGCAGAGAAACGAGGTGAAAAAAAGAGCGGAAGGACATTTTGATAGAACCGCATCGTTGTTAGATACTACAGTTGCAGTTGCAGTTGTAGCCTGACTGCAGACTGCTGAGAAGGGAAATCCAATACCATGGAATTGAATAACGTATCGACAGACGTCGTAAGGTGCGAAGGCACGTTCGGGAACAACTTCCTTCTGCAGAAACGACGATAGATCTGCTCGAAATCGATGAAGTTCATTCGGTCTTTCGATCCCGTATGCTTAATGTAATTTTTCGATTTTCCTTTCCTTCGTTTCCTTATTTTCTCTTCCATGGCGTTCCTTTGTCCGCGAGAAGAGCTTTTCGAAACGCATACGCTCGTTTATAATAATCGCAAGCAACATGATTAAATTATCAAGAGATGACCGGAGGATAGGGAGACGTGACGATCATGCAAATACCACGTTTATTAAGCTCGTCGTACGAAAAAATTAGCGAACCGGATGAGACAAAGGAATACGGTTGCAACGCAGAGAAGGATAATTACAGGTAGAAATCGTAACAACGCATTTCCATGGGAAAATTATGCAAAATTTTCTGTCAAAAACTTTTATCCGGGATAAGACAGTTATAAACGAATGATATAGGTCGCCGGAAGTTCGGGTAAATTATCCAGTGTACAAACGAGCTTATGTTCCAGGACACGAACGAAGTTAGACCTTGGACTAGTAACCCACATAATGCGCACTGTGAGGTAACACGACCGTCCTTCGAATATCGATAATGCTCACACACAGTTCCTCGCTATTCTTTATCCTTCAAAATTTGTCCATCTGTAGTTTATCTTTTCCACGATAGACTCGAACTAGTATAGTATATCATGCCACCTACGACACTTCGCTTGGATACTTATATTTCGTATCTAAACATTACCTTCTTCGAGGTTTCGACAGAGAAGGTAGGGACGTACGAGAAATTTCGTGGTGGACGATCTTGGGATCCTGGAAGCCCGAGCTTTATGACACATAACTTGTTCGATCGACCGTAAACTACCTAAACGTTCCACCTTAAGGTACCAAAAATCTCGATCGTTGGTATCGCGAGGATCGCCGAAAACGACCCTAAGATCACGAGACATAGAAATCCCTGTCTTCGAAACAAAGAAACGCACCTTGAACTACACGAAGGTCATAAAACCTCGAATTGCGTGATCCCAGGACTGTGAGGCTCACCCCAATCTTCCTCCGGGTCATGGGACTTCGAAATCCCTGACCCAGACATCGCGAGCTACGTTCCTGTACCGCCCTTAGGTCATGGTATCACCCAGGACTGCCGCAAGATCGTATAATCTCATATTTCAAAGCCCAGGGCTGTAAGACTCATCTTCGCCAGTCACAATAAGATCGTCGGATTCGTTCTGGATCATCGATAAATCTTTAGCGGGCTAATGCAAAATCTTTTATTCGTAACGAAGACAATCCAAAATTATGGCATTCATTCTGGACCACCTTTGGATCCCCGTACCAATTTTAAACCATCTCTGGGTCTTTTAATTGGACCTAGATCAGTTGTCGGTCAGCTTAGAATTATGGAATTAACGTGGATCATCCTGACTTCTTGGGCCAGCCTTGAATCGGCTTACTACTGTGTTCCCAACGGACTCTGTAGCTTCATGGGCACTGTCGTTATGGTCCTAGGATCGCAGGGTAGCTCGATGCACGTTGCACGATCGTAGGGAACCCAGGGCGACCCTGGATTCGGTCAAGGACGGGTCCCGTAGTTCCAGGGTGGTCCGGGAGCGAGAATCGTAATGCTCGAACCGGGGATCTCGTCATGTTACATTCTAGATATGTTTCGAAGCGAATTTTGCCATCTTACATCTCCAAGCTCAAAGTTCCACGATTCAGGCATAGTTTCGGTAGTCTTTGTAATCCTTGGGTGATTGGTGCTAAACCCTGCGAGCTTGCGTTCAAGCTGGAATTCGGTGTTGAAACTTGGTCTAGCCCCTTGTCAGTCTTGTCTTCTCTCTATTCAAAGCTAATGGTACTGGGTGTTTTACGATATCGGGATAATTTGTTCTAATCTTAAGATATTAACACTTAGAAGGGGAATGTCAAGACTGATCCACGCAGGAAATTCACGGAAATTTGGCAGACTTATAGATCTATATGCACAATAATTATATTCAAAATTTTAGTTATCGATGAAAATAAAGTTCGAGAAAATTACTTATTCGGGTATACTTAAATAATAAAACCATTATATCAATAGAAATCGTGGTGTAGTGGTGGTCACTGCTAATTCTCGTTATTTTGGCACGAGTTCAAATCTCGCCACACTTTTCTGACGAATTATTATTTTTTTTAAATTATTAATCGCAGAATATATTATTTGATAGCGATTAATTAAAAAATGTAAGAATCTTAAGTACTTGAGAAACAGTTCGTCACTGGTCGGACATGTCTAAGTAGAGGTAGTGCGTCATTGGTCAGACATGTTTACTATGTTGATTAGCACCTTCGCCTACAATATCGTGCGAGACTCGTGGCAATGTATCGAGTCTAACACGAGTATCACGGGCGAGAGCCGTGGCTCCTAGATAAAGGAACGTAAATCCACCGTTCAACGTAAACATCATGGGTCAATTCGCGGTTCATTTTCGTCTATGTCTTTCGGTCTCAGTTGTGTGTTATTCTTTGCCGCGTTCGGACGAAGTAGCTCGTCGTGTTCGACGTGTCTCGACCTGACCAGTGTTTCTGTTGACTATGGCACGTGCCATGGTAAGGGACAAAATGATTATATTCCAATTCCTATTCCTATTATTACATCCATATTAACACGTACAGTCAAATTCTTCGTTTAGCTCTTCCTTGCATATATTTATGAATTACGAATCGTTATTAATATTGTCGTAATATTTCTGTTTCAGATCGAAGGCGATAAAGGAAGATAGTGCACAGTGTCGTCATAGGAATTTGCATGGTCTCCACGTTGTTACTCTGCGGTGGGACGGACCAGGATGAAGGTGAGTACTTTGTTTCCCGAATATTGGACGAAACGACATATATTCAGTTCATTTGCGTTATTTATATCTGTATTTAATGCGAAAAGTGTAAAAACGTTTGATTTACACCTTGGCTTCCGTTTACACGGAATTCTATGCGTTTAATCGTGCCAGTTATCTACATTGTTCGTTAGTTAATTGTATATGAAATTGTGGGAATTATTCATTTCTTAGATATACGCGCTACATCATGCAGCCGCGTTTATTTTTATTTTTTAATGCACATCGAATTTTTTTTACGCTCCGTTAAATCGAACCTCCTAGTTATTTCTCAATTGAGTCCGAGGACCTAGTGGAGCGTGTCACATCCAGCAGGCTGAATTCTATTAACACTGCTGCATTCAGTTTCGATTCCAGATTAAATAGAGTTTATTTTATAAAAAACGAGGCCGCGTACACGCCCATTTAATCCGCACGTAGATTAATAGTTTGTTTATGTGTAAAACTAGCTCTTGTCACAGTTAATAAACGATACGGCTAATGAATGATATCGTAAAATTACGGTTTCAGAGAGATTAGTTTTGTAAATTGAAATTTTATCGCGCGTGATACACGATCTATCGAGAAATTTCGTGATATTTCAACGTGTCACGGACGATCCGGAATTGTTTGCAAACATTCGAAATATGTTTTGCGCGACAATCAATTTCGAAGCATTTTTTCCATCTATAGCAGGGAACTGTAGCAGAGTTTCGAGCAATATTTTCGCGATACAGCGTTTTAAGATATTTCTATTGTTGATATATTTCGACTACGCTTGAAATACACACGGCGGCGTTATTTTTATTCATTTTTGTTAGCACGGAAGCTGACATGAAAGGCGATGGTTGAAAAATTGATGAAACCACGGTTTCTTGAACGGCAGATAGTAAATTCAATGTTCACGAACGTGAGCAGGCAAGTGCTCGATAATGGCAACGGCGAGGACTGTCGAATGGAATTGGGAAAGACGGTGAACGACTTTCCTTCGAATCGTTGAAAAATGATCGCGTACGTTTTTATTGGTTCGGGAAGATCTTACCTCGGGTGGTATCATGGTTTGTAATAGCCGTTCCACGCGGCCACTTCATTTTATCCGAGTAATTAATGGCAGAGGGGACGGTAAATGAATTTCGGGCTACGTGGAAAATTTTCGTTCATCCTGGTCGTCTGTTAATGAAGCTTCGCGGTAACATTATAATTATCTTCGAATTCAATGAAAGGTAATATTTGGTAATTTAAGCGTGGCCAGAAAGGGTCATTAAAGTATTAGCTTCATTTTCATTCGCTTTTCTTGGAAACTTTGCTCCCTCACGCGGGCAGCAGTTACATGAAAGCTTAAAGGAAAGTTGAGAAAGTTTCCGTGCAAATTGACTGGGAGCCGTATTGAAGTTACTGGTACACCGTCGTAATTGAAATCTCTGAAATCAAAATTACTAATAAGGTTTGCGGTTGACTTCTTTGCCAGCCATTCTTCCTTCTTCCTTTTTCTTTCCCGATAATTTGTTTTTCGATCGTGTTTTCGAGCGGCGCGTATAAAACTCGTGGTCGATCAAAATCGATAAGTCCGGTTTAATTTTGATATAATTGCGACAGAGTTCGCGGGAACAGGTGATCGTTCGAAGTCGGGGGATTATTGCGCGATTCGTTTCAATAATAAGCCGGATCAAGACGATCGAACTTGGCACGGCAAGCGTCTGAAAGGGACATCGTCGTGATCGAGTATACAGTTGTTAATTCTGTACGAGTTTAATCTCCATAAATTCGGCCACGCGATACTCGAGTGTCTGAATGTCCTGGCGAATATGTCCTTCGTACATGACACCGCGAGTACGGTTCGCCGCGTTCATAAGTGTATTAAGATAAAGCTGAAACGTAGCTCGTGTCCATGTTGGTTGGATATTAAAAGCAAGTCTTTCAAGCGACGATGAATTCTACTTGGCCGGAGAAAATTAAAATTGCAGAATGCTATTATCAAGGTACATTTGTATCGCGGTCAAAACTTTATTCTTCGATTATTCTTTTTATTCGGAAAGTTAAATGAGTTTGTTTGAGAAGCACCCGGAGCAGCTTCTAAACCGAGTGCACCGAAACACATTCGTTTCGCGAATTTATGAAATATGTAACAGTACGTGAATAAAACACGAGTAATTTTTTTCACGTCGATCCTTGTTTTACAAGCTGACGTATATTTACCGTATATTCGAATAGCCCCTTGCCACGATCGGAATTGTCGAAAGTGCAAGTGGAAAGGGTCGAGGTCTGAATGGTCGAAAGTACCGATTTCCCAACTCATCGCTATAGAATTAATTTTCTTTCATTTAACGAAGGCATATTTGCGTTCGTAATTATTGTACACTCGAATCATAATGTAAACGGAGAAGGAAAATTTTATTCTATAAATGAGAAGGGAACACGTTATTTATCTCTTTTATGTACCACCGCGGTAAAAGTAAATAACGTTTCTTTATTCAAAGAAAAATACGTATATACACGGTATAGCCTTCGACGTTTGAAGTTAAAAGTTTGAAGATCTTAAAAAGAGGTCATTCTACGTTTCAATAAATATACGATATAATCGTGAATACGGACGGAAAAGCTAAGGATTGTGGATAGACACTCTAGAAATTGACGCCACTGTACACGAAAACTCAATATATCTCTCGTCCAGTGACCTGGCTTTCTGGCTTCCGTAGTTCTAAGAGATATTTAAGATTAGTTCGAAGTTGATGCTTCGAGAACAAACGGCCATTCTTCAAAACTACGAGCAAGATTTCACGATCTTAGAAAAGGTTTCAAAATCTCCTACGTTCTTGCTTTTTACGCCGTTATATAACTATTCCTAGCTGTTTCTCGTAAATTGGAAATAAATCATTTTAAAAATATAGCAAAAGATATAAAAAAAAAAAAGGAGAGAGAATAAAAGCGGGACACGTATAAATTTTGCAAGTAACCATCCGTTATCTCCACAAATTTATATTTGCGAGAATAATTCAAACTGGACGTTTAAATCAGTACAGATTTAGCATTTTATACCGCGTTATATGATTTCCTGAAGTTTAGAATGAAAATTTACGGACATAAATAACTTCGCGTGGAAACTGTTTGAAATTGATTTCGTTTATTCGAGAACCATAAAATATTCAAGCGTTCGGTAAAATATTCAAATTAACGTCATGAAAAACACGAGTGCGACAAATTATGGGGTATATACCTATTATCGTGTACATATGTACATATTTACACGACATATGCGTACGAGTCGAGTAGTAATTCGTCCAGCCCTGTCTCGTTCCGAACAGCTTGAAGGGAGATTTTCACGAGATTTACAGCTTTCTGAATTTATCCGAATGATCCTTGTACCCATCCTTATCTCTATTTCCGGGTGTCCTTCGAAGAATGTCCTTTTACTTTTTGCTCCGAATAATCTGTCGTATCGCGATACCTCGCTGGCTTTTTCTCGTCGGAATGCTTTCTGCGAATCCCTACGTGCACGTGTGCGTATATACGTGTAAAACTCACACGGTATTAATCTCTGTGCAATTTCACCGTGATAAAAATTTCGCGCTTCGCGTCGAAAAGGAATCGGACGTTGTTCACTTGTTTAATTACGCGGAACGCAATGTCGGTATGCATACACGGAACGAGGAAAATCACATCGCGATAAGATTGCGTTATTTCATTTTTGATTGCCGGCTTAAACAATTGGGCTTTTAAGAGCATCGAGAGCGAAATCACAGACCCTTTGCGGAGATTGTTTAATTCTGAGAACCCTGTCTCGTTAAGGTCATCCTTTTGGGCGTAGATTTAATTAATTCCCGTCGGTTCTTCGTCCAGACCGTAATGAAAAATTCAATTTCAAACATTTCCTTCTAGAGAACCTTTTCCTCTATCGTGCCACGATATGGCTGTAAACTAATTAGTTTCTTCCGATGAGTATCGCCCAAACGAACGGTTAAATTGAACGGAAGATTCGAACTGCCGTAAATCGTGTCATCGTTTATACATAGTTACGAAGTTACCGCAACGATATATACGTGGTTTTTAATTAGATCGGGATAACATCGGTTACTATATACGTAGCGATAAAACATTTCAGGTTGATTTCCTCCGTGTACGAAGGCACCGCGAGATCCTTTTCTTCGCTTTTTTCATTTCCAAGATCACCTATTATCGCGAGAAACTCGCTGGCGTAAGCGTTACTTCCTTTATTGCCGGGCCACAGATTGAGTAGCACTACTAGCATCAAGTAGAGTCATCCGTCCAAGATCGGACAGGAACATTCTAAGGTTGAATTATTGATCCCGAATTGTTTGATTTCCAATTTTTTCAATTTCTCCTCCCCTCGTCCGAATTGCAATTAATTTTTATTAATTACGCACAGAGTTTGCGTAATTCACATCGTGAAACGTACAATTGGCATTCCGAATTCGTGAGTTTCAAGTCTGCTCGTTCATCGTAATCGACGGTATTCGGTTTAATGGTTTTCAATTAATTTTATTACGCTTATTAGTTTTCAAGATGGATGTTGAAACTTCGCCGAGATCATAATCTCCATGGTTCTTCCTTGTAACCTTGTTGATACCAAAGTTCCGCTACGTGGGTGTCAAAGCGTAAACTTGCTTTTAATACATCTTCCAACGCGTTTAACGAGTGTTTAAAACGGAAGCTTGTTCTTCTTGTGTGTACCAATACATGCATAAATTCTGTCTTCGTTTCAAGATCGTACTCTCAATAATCACCGAAGTTTCGCTTTTCCGACGGCACTTCGTTGTCTCCCTTAAGTTCGCGTAATTAGAACCATTTTAAGCTATCTCTGCTGCGGAGTGACGCAGTTATTATAAGATTTATGCAGGTGCACCGTGTAAAGGGACTTCTCGTACCCTTCATAAACTTCGAAAGGTGATTAATCAATCGAAAACGAATTAAGCTGCACGGCATTGAGCAGCGTATTATAAAGAGCAGCTTGATTTTTCATTTATAAATTATCGTAAATTCTCGAGTCTCGTCCGGGTTCCGACGTTCGAAAGGAATTGCTCCACTGTCTCGAAAGTTTCTCGTTAGTTCCAAAATTCATCTACGAGGTAGCGGGAATAAAGCTGCGGTGCAAAGAAGAATCAAAGTCGAAAAACGAGTGTCGCGCCTCGCAATTGAGAGGGTTCTCGAGTTTTCCGCTTCCGTCGAGCGTTTTAGAATCGAGGAGAGATTCGTTCGGTCTTATCGTATGCATCGGCTGCATCTAACGAACGTAAACATCTTGCAGGGGTCGGTGTAGGTTCCCGGTTCGTTCGTTAGCTAGAATGCCGACTGCTGGCCATTCTCGGCTTTGAAGCAGCCACTGACGAACGAGAAGGAAGAGAAACGAATAAAAGGCCGTATAATATAAAAGTGGGGAGAGAAGGGGGGAAGTTTTCATCTTTCGCTCTTCTCCTGAAATCTTCCCAGAAAATCGCGCATTCTATCGCGGAGACGTTTCTTCCTTTCGGGTAAGAATGTCTTCCTTTGAGCATCGTTTTCCCGAAGAAATTTCTCTCGCGTTTTCCACCAAACTCATTGTTACCAGGTTGACTTCGCGTTCAGAGAAGAATTAGGAACGTTTGAAAAGTTTTTCATAGAAACGACGAAAAGGATAAAAATGCGCGACAGAGAAATTGCAGATGCCGCGAGATAACTGTAGGATAGGTTTTGGCAAATGCCGAGGAGGGCATTTGACTTTACGTTGCCGTTGATCAATCGGTAACTAGATAATTAATAAGTGGAATGCAGGGGCAATTTAAGCCCGTGGAACGACTGAAAGCATATTCGTCGTTTATACCAAACAAAAGAACGTAACCCCTTCATAAAGTCGGTGGGAGATCCGAGATTCCGCGGTAACGAGGGCATGGAAGAAAGATCAACAGAAATGCGATCAATAAAAGAGTTGGAGAACACATAAAGGAATTTGAAAAGCAATTTTCGTTCTATTTTACAGCGGAATATTACATCGTAAGTAGGACAAAGAAGCGGAGCAGACAAAAATGGTAACGACAATGCTAACAGAGCTATTCGCCGATTACTAATAACGAATTCGCGATCCCGGGCATTACGAGCGAGAGATAGTTGACTCGAGTCGTAATTAAGTAAAACAGAGGAAAAGAGGAAGAAAAGGGGGAGGCAGAGTTTCGCGGATAAAGTGTGAAAAGCAACGGAGGAGTGGAAAATAGATTTGTAAACGAATGGAGTAGATAGCTCGGAAGAAGGGATTGCACGGGTCTGGCAAACGGAGAAACCTGGTCCATTTTTCCCGATTAAAAAAGGACTTTCCGACGAGGCAATAAAGGGAAAAACGAAAAGAAAAAGGGGGAAAGAAGAACGGAAAGTAAAACGGAAGGAAAAACAGGGGGGCAGGTGAGAACGAGAAGGGGTTAAAGTAGCAAGCGACGATGTTAGAACTATCCAGCAGACGTCGACGGTCTGTGTGCTCCGGCCGCGGAGGCTGCGCGGAAAAATCGATAGCCAACGCCAACCGACGGCGTCGTCGTCGACGGCGGCGGCAGCGGCGGCGTTGCGGCGGCGGCGGCGGCGGCGGCGGCGGTGGCGGCGACGGCAACGGTAGCTGTGGTGGCGGTGGTGGTAGTAGTGGTGGTGGTAGTAGTGGTAGTGGTGGTGGTGGTTGCGAGTAGCGCGATAGAGTCCGATGGTGCAGTCAACGTTGGGACCGGCAGCCCAAAAGACACACGCGGACCTCACGCGTTCTCTACCCCTCCCGTCGAGCACCCCCTTCTGACACCTCTTACCCTCGAGCCGTCGTACGGCCCTGAGAGAGAACGTGCCGTGCTTCGAGCTGCTTTTTTTCCTTGGTGCACGCTCCAGTCCGCAGGCAAACGAACACAAGGAAGCCGCATATCGGCCGTGGTGCTCGTTTACCGGACGTGTAGTGGGTGTGTGATAGAAATGTAATGCTGGTGACGCGACGTGACGCGACGTGACGCGATACAACGCGGTATGACGTTTCTTTCGTTCTTTCGTCATCGTTACCTGCCTCCCTGCTGCGTTCGGATCGCGTGTGAGCCGACGATAAACGCAATGTTGTGACGCGTGACACCGCACCGGTCCGACACGGCGTTTCAACGCTCAGGGACGTTGCCTCTGTTCCTTCGCCGCCTCCTCCTCTCGCGTACACGTCCGAGCATCGATGATAAATGCTCGAGCGAACGGTAAATGTCACCCGGGAGCCGAATTTATCGATCCGCGTACACGTATCGATGGATCGGTATACGCGATAACTGTACACGTCGGAAATCGGTATGCCTCTCGCAACAACCACGCGTTCTTCCTCGTTCGCCAGGATTTTCGATCTCTGCACCGTGTCAGAGGTTCTCGCAGAAATATGACGCTACCGCTACGCGCCTTTTCGAGGACAATGACCCCGTGCACCTTGCTTCCTTCCTAGTCTGTCTGACTTCGTTGCTGGCTTAAGCGTTTTACGTTTCTTTTTCTGCCCGCTCCGTCTGCTTCGATAATCAACGTTTCTCCGACCACGCTTTATTTCCACCTATCCACCCGATCGCTATTCCATATCTCTCGTGTCGATAATTTCATTTTCTTTTTTCCTTTTCTCCCTTTTCTCCCTTTTTCCTTCCTACGGCACGCGCGATCGTTTCTCGATACGTCGCGTGGATCGTGGTCGGAAAATCTACGCGTGTAACTTTTAATCGCATTCGCCGTGTCTACGACGCGAAGTTTGCGCGATACTTTCCACAACGCCACACGGTATACGACGCTAAAGTCGTTAGTAGCGTTCCAACTAGACCGAATGCGGTTTTTGCGGTACTTCAATTTCTCTGGATATACGTGTACACTGTTATTTATAGTTCGCAATTTGTCGAAGTGCCGTTTGTCGCGTTGAAACTAAATCTCTCTTTAAACATACGCGATGACGACGGTTCATGAACGCTAGAGCTGAAACAGGATCGCGTTCTTTTTGTTTTTCCTTCTGTTACCATTGTTTGCTTTGCATAATTCCAAGCGCGATCCATTACCTGCGAGCAAATAAAAACCACCGGTACGTTTCGTTTCGACTATTCCAAATGGCTACGTTAACCTCCGGCAGACGCGATATAGTTATTTAAATAATCCCGCGATCGATGATTTTCATTCGAAATTTAATTTCGTACCTTGGTATATACGCTCCTCTATTGTCGTTTCCCTCTCTGGTTGCACGAGCATTATTAATCAGTGTTGTGGCTTACTACAATGCATTCCGACATGCATAACACTGAAATATTCTCCTTTATGTTCTCCCCTTCTTCCATCATTCTTTTACTCTGTGTCACTTCTCTGCCTCAAGAGCAATCCTCTACTCTCGTCGAGTCTACTTCAGCGTATCCCTGTGTACAGCCTAACGTAAGAATGAAAGGTTAAAGACATTACGAGCCGTAAGTTCTATACAATTATTATTTTTTCGCTCTCTCTCTCTCTCTCTATTTTTCTCTCTTTCTCTTAATAACACCATATCTCGTCGCGAGATTATCACCCTAATTTAGCTTGATCGTCACCCGAATATTTTGTCGAGTCGCGATTTTCTTCGTTACGATCTTATAAATTCGTCCATTCCGTTATCGTTTCATTTTCGTATTTGCCATTATTGCCAGAACGACCGTGGCAATCTTGCGACAATACTCCTATAACCGTACCCGCAAATTATTCCCTTTGAGTCAGCCGTGAAAGGTCGACGTTTGCCATACCGAGATACACGAAGCACCACTTTGATCATTAAATTGACTCGATGGGTCAATAGTAATTAGCACGCGAATCTTAATTCACTCGTTATCGCTGACACATTGAAATGGAAGCGTCGGATTTTCGAATATCCTAGGCTATCGATGACGATTTTATTTCGGTAATAGGCAAGACTATTAAACGCTTGGCGCTGACCTAACATCCTCGTAATATTCACCCAATTTGCGTTAACGATCCGAACAACCCGACACGGTACAGCGAGTCTTCTCACTTGCCGCACTTCCATTTTCTTCGTAAATTTCCTTCCTCGTGTACTTCATCGCGTTCTCTCTATCTCATATCGCGCGGATTATATTCACCATGGAGCTGATTACGGAATTTTTCACGATGCTTCATCCCCCGCGTATTCTCGTCTTCCGAAAAGTTGTCGCTTCCGGCCAGGTTGCGCGAATAAACCGTATTACTCGCGAATTTATGGTGTATCTTTTCCTTTGTGTTCCATCCCGGTGATTGGCTGGAATGTTTCGAATAGTTTGCGGCTGCATCGCGGCACGGAGTTTCTGGTATAGCGATCGTCGTGTGAACCGTACACCCTCGTCGATGCGTCGATATTCGAAGGAAAAACGTAGCTCGTTGCGAGATACGAAACGATTTTCGATACCGATCCTTCACCACGCGAATTATGTCGCGATTGAAGCACCATTGCGCCATTTATATCGGCCATTTTACTCTTCCGCCGAGGGATTCCGGATGATTAATCATAAACTCGTCCCTTTTCGTCTCGCAGCGTTCGCGTGTGTATCTCGAAAACGACTTTATCGAGTTTCGCCTTCGTAACCTAACTTCGTCCGTCGAGAAACACCGAGTTTTAACTTTATTTTGATCGATAACTCTTACGTATTCCCTGTATCTTCTCGAGATAAGTCGATTAAGCGTCTGGGCAAATCGAGTACGATTTAATCCCTGTTTCGAAATTAGTAAGTCAATTTCGCTCACTTCCTTCCTTCTTTTCATACTTTTTTTTCTTTTTTTCACTTTCTTCTAACACGCGCTTCGCCATAATAATAAGGTAGCAAACATTAAACCGACGGACAACGTTGAGGGCGCGATAAAATTTCGTATTCTTATGCCGAGCTTTCCTTCTTAATATTCTCCGTTACGATGTTCAAAAAAAGACATCGGGTTTTTCCTCGAGATAAGAACCTTCGTAATTTTTCTCTTCGCGTAATCTGTATTCCCGTTGCTTACACAAATAAACGTATAAAGCCCGGTGAAAGGGAAGAAGAAAATAGCCGGCTGAGCCGCGTTTCGGAAATTTTTAACAAGAAAGCGGGCATTTCAACGCGAAATAATAGCGGAATGGAAAAATTGATAGCGGAGAGAACTCGAGGACCAAGAACGCAAGTTTTTCGTGGGTTTTTCTACGGTCGATACCTTGTTATCGGAAAGCACCAGTCATCCTGATAAAACGGTATGGCGGATATCGAGATAAATTACAAAACAGAATCGCCGTTCCGACCGCTACGATTTTCGCGAGATTGTATCGCAGTGTGTTCTCCATTTTTGCTTCCGCGACAAGACGCAAGCTTCGCGTCGTAAACTGTTCGCGTCGCGAGCAAGACCGTGTCGTAAAAATGGATACGTTCGTTCCAAGAACGTACCTTCGAGCGCGTATCTTTGTCCATCCACGCGAAATATACTCAACCCTTATTTGTCCCGTTAAAGGGAGGCGAGTGGCTGGACAAAAGCGTAATTACGCGTATCAGGTGCTCGCCAATGGCTTCTTATTTCCACCCTCGACCGTCGTATATTTCCTGCCTCTTCGCTAATGCGCCCGTGTCATCGACGTACAAATTTTCAGGATAGCCCATGCGGGGATAGGAAAATGTAAATCGCGCTAGGGATTTACAGCGAAGGGCGGCTGAAAGACGCGGAAGAAAAATGTGTGCTTGACGACGTGGAAAAGCCTTTCCGGAAAATTCACTTTCTTTCCTCTTTTTCTCAAACAAGCCGGCATATTCGCTCTCGCTGCCTCTCCCATACCCTGCGGAACGTTAGACCCGAATAACTTGTCTAATGACCGACGAGCTTTGAGGATCTCGCTGCATTTCCCGCGTCGGGAGCTTGTGCTCTCGTGCTTCGTTTCTTCGGGACGTTTAAAATATGCACGTCTCGTTTGGTTCCTTCGACTTTGAGGGCGGATAGCCAGATTTTCCTCGCGAATTCGTTCCTTCCGTCTCGTTTCTCCGAGCCGCGAAACGATTTCCGTCGTCGTTCCGAACGAATTTTAAATGGAATTTTAAAACTCGAGAAGGATTAGCGGCGGGAAATATTTAGCGAGTTTAGGAGGCTCGGGGTTAGGATTATCCGGGGGGAGGGCAACGCGAACAGCGAAATCTAGAAAGAATTCGGGAAACAGGAACAGAGTTAAATCCGTGTAGCACAAGCGTTCGTGATCCCGTGACAACGGGCGAGAGTCCCCCACAGAGCAATAAAGTGCAGCTTTTCATTTTGCACTTTTTAGGGCGAGCATTCAAAGCGGAAAAAGATCGTGTCGGACTAATCCGCGATTTCTGTGTGACGCTAAAAGAGAGCAACAATGAAAATCCGGGGAACGATGCGTGTTCGAGCCTGGTCGAGAAAGCTCGTCGTCGAACCGTGTTTTTGGTAACGAGGCGTTGGTCACTTTTCTTCCTTCCCCCTTTGTACCCCTTACGCGAGTAACATTTCGCGCGTAATTTCTCGCGATAGCGGTCAAAATCGAGATCGGAAATCGTCCATCCTCCTTGCGATAATTATTTGCAATTCACGTTTCATCGTGGAAAAACGGTTCCAAGCTCGCGAGAGGCGCGCGATATTTTCGAGGACGACTGCGAGAACCGATCGTTCTTTCAATTTCTGTGATCACCAGTTCCACGCGTTGTTCGATGACGAATGCATCCCGGACGGGTCTGAAGGAACATCGGTGCTTTGCGACCGAGTGAACGGCGTTTTCGAGAATAACCGAGGATCGAGTCGCTTTTACGAAAATCTATACAAATATTTGTACGGAAATCGAACGAAAGACTGTGCTCGAAATGTGCCGCGTGAAAAGAGATAGATTTCTCGTTGGAATTCAGCCACGCGCGTTCTTGATCAAAGAAAACTGTGTCCAACGGGAGGTGCGAGTCACTCGTCGAACGGCGACGTCTAAGAGACACTGCTTTTGCTCTTAATGGAATTGTGCGCTGTTCCGAGTCCACGCGAGAAGGCATCGTGGTTTTTTGGAAAAATGGACAATGTGGTGGGAACGTGGAATTCTCGAATACCGGAAGAACGCGAAGCGTGCGAGGTAAGTGATCGAGAAATATCGACCGGTGAAATTTCACGAAAGTGTACCACGATTTCTTCTTCGAGCAAACGAAAACGATACCAACGACGACGACGACGACGACGATCGACGTCGCGAACGAAAGTCTTTCCTTTCGGCGGAGAGCTGGGAAACACGATAAATTACAAAGTTGGATAATTCCGCAACAACAACGGGGAAAAAGGAGACTCGCTTTGGCTCGAGGCAATTTTCTTCCAGTGAAAAAAGGAACGACGAACCGCCTTGACCCCGTTCTACTTTTTTTTATAACGCGTTGCACACGTTGCACAGCTTCTTTGCTAGACGTAGGCACCTAGGGAAGACGGAATCCTCCCCACCTTCGTTTCTTCTTTGCCCGTTCTTTGCCAAAAGCCTTGTCGACCTCTCGAGGGCGACGACCCGGTTATCTATTAACCAGCGGATTTATTCCTCTTTCCATGCCTTCGTTTTACTCCGAGATACTAAATGGAAGATTGTAAAAAATGTTACTCTCCCGTTCCGTGAATGAATACGAGTTCCTTGCCGCTCTTTTGGCATTAAAGCAGCGCATTGTGTTTCCGTATTTCAACCTACGGATATTTCGACCGGTATGTAAATACGTCTGCCGCAACTTGCATGATAAATAATTCATTAATTACGACGAGCAATGTACCATCGACGATACACGAACGTAGCGACTGTCGAATTCGAGGATGAAAAGAGGATCGTAAGTATTATTCGTCCTTTCGCTATTTATGCGCCAGCTTTGCTATTTCTATCCGTCTGTATTCGCGATTCGTGCATCTCGGTCCAATTCGAGACAACCTTATTCCCGACAATTGATTCCGCCATTTATTTTCGTCACGCGCGCAGAGTCATTTGCCGTGCTCCTGGACAACGCCATCCCCCGATATATTTGAACACCCTACGTGCTGGCGACGGTAATTATAAAGACAACGACGAAATTGTTAACGAAAATACGTAGGAACGGAACAAAAACAGAGTGCGAAGCGATTTATTTTGCCCGATTTATAATTGTTTACGCTCGGCAAATTCCGCGTCCACCGCGCTCGCCGCGTTCTTCCCTATGCGGAATATTCGGTATCGAATTTGCGTTTTCACCGTGGGCAAAGATTTTATCGAGCAACGATGTAGCTCCACGACAAACACCGCGTACCCGGGAAACAAATACTTATCCGTCGGAGATTTACTCTCTGGTCCTCCGTCTGCTGGACCGGTTTCCGGTCGTTGTACAGCCGCGTCGCGCCGTTAAATAATTTAGACGACCAGACTTTACCGTGCTCCATTTAGCAACTTGGAAAAACTGCGAATTAGCCGGTCATGCTTGCCGCGGTGTACGCGCATTAAATTTCGTTGAATCTTTTAACAGTTTGTTCGATGCTAAACGACGCAGATTAACGCGAGCTTCCGCTATTCACGATCTACGGCTGGAAAAGCTGCTCGTAGATACCGCGAATCGATTAGTTGCACTATTATATCGCGATAATCTAGAGGGGATGCAGGTACTATTAAATAACCTGCAACTGGCAGCTCCGCGCGATCATAGTTAGCGCGTGCAATCGTTATTGTATATACCGTCCGTCCGATCCAAATAATCGTAGGATTATTCCTACTCGTACATACCATTACGATGCTAAACAGCGTATGTTAATTAAAACCTGCATAACGATGTCCGATAATGTTGCACCTTACGCAAATTCGATATGCAAATATCGCCGAAGGAAGTTGTCATTATTACCGCTGACAGATGATGGACGAGAGCTTCTAGACTCTAGGCTAATGGTATCACGATTTCTTGAATATCCTCGCAGAGTCGTTCTAACTCAGACATAGAGAATTAGTGGCCATTCCGCGGGGCTGCGCGTCTCGTATTTTCCACGCAACGTTAAACGCGGCTAACGTAAGCGTCTATAACCTTCCTCGCTAACGTTCTCGTTCATCCAATTAAAATAATAATATCCCGTGAATCACGATGGCGGAAAAATGACTCGGAATATTATTTTCCGAATCGTTATCGTTCGCAGCGGGAATTTTCATGAAAATTTTTCACGCTCCTCTTGGCGAAGCTGTTGTAATCAGGTTTGTAATTAACAACGCAGCGTCGGAGTCCTTACCTGCGCGCTCTTACATTTTTACGCTTTAAATTGCCGGTTAAAGAAATACGCGACGAGTGGATTACGTAGAACGGACCCAACTGTGTTACCCGTAGTAACTTTAACCCCGTCTTGTTACATTTAGGGCGCGTCACGTGTTAAACGGGAGAACCTTCTACTCGGACTAATCTGAAACCGTCAGTCGGGAGATTATCTTCAACTACCTGCATCGTCGTGTCTGCTCCTGATGGTCGCTCATTCGCGGTACACGCAACTTCTCTACCTCCTGTAAATTTGTACAGCAGCTCGAAACGGAGTCGGAGTTTTCACGCGCGAAACTGTGTCGGGGTCATCCGTTGCTCTTAAACAAAGCGTGTCGATAATCACGGTACAATACGGGGCATTTCGGAGAAATGGTATCGTAGTTTTAGTTAATTAGCTCCGGGTGCAATGACCGTACCAGTGTCAACCCGGAGCTGAAAGTATTTTTGCGCCGCCAATCAGGTTAATAACGTTTCGCTCGACGATTCGCGCAGCACGGGCAAGAATCGTGTGCACAAACGTATCTGCGTCACGTGTGTACACGTACACATCTATGGGCAATCTCATTAAAGGAACCAATTGTTTCCAACTCATATTCAAAGTTGCATTCAACCGTGGATACTAGAGCGCACCATAGTTCTCCGTTTTACACGTCAATTCCTTCCACTTTCCACGAAAATGAATGGAAGGACGTCAACGACGTTGGGAAAACAAAATTATCGTCGTTGGACGATGCTTCCCCGGCGAATGGAAAACCGGTTTTTAAGCTTCCCTTTCAATTCCGTGGGTTACCGTCCCTCTGCTACCCCGTCTCTATGAAAAATTCTAGCGGCGCTCCGTTATCGCGGCGTAGGCTTACAATGTACGGTATGGGACGAACCAGGTACTTCCTTTTAGCAGTACCTGCGAATTTAATCGTTTATAAATATCGCGCGTTTCGTGGGAAAATGTAGTCCGGGAAAGGAAGATCCACGTTGGAGAAATACTCCAGGAAGATCGATAGTCCCGCGTTCATCACGGTGACTGTAACTTTCTACTCCTCCACTGTCGCGAGTCTCAAAGATTTAATTAATTCGTTCTGTCGGGGACTACTGCGCTTTTTTCCCAGCTAAAACTCTGAAGTATTTTACGATTGAACTGCTGCCTCGCCGCAAATTGTTTCTTCTCGATGGCGCTTTATCGATGCACCGGGTCAGAATGCTTTTCATCAGAGGAAACGAATAAAGGCCGTCAGAGTCGTGACGAATGCGTCTGCCATTTATGAGCCACGATATTTCAATCGATTCGGCCACGCGTCCCTTTCTGATTACCTTTTCACCATTTTTCTAGGCCATTAAAATTTCATCCCGCTCATGCGCGTTACGCCAACGCTTGCATTAGAATATTATCGTTCCGTACGGTAAATCGCTTGATAAATGATCAATGAATTTATCGCGTTATTGGGAATTACATCGCGTCGCTTGTTTATCCCGCTCGTCCGCTTATATTTCATTTAGACGTTTAACGAGCTCCATGGAGTTCGTTCGTCACTGGTATTTATAGATTCATGGCAGTATTAATTTTACATTTGGAATCTTCCTTGGTCGTTAAATAACCGTGCACCCCGGTACATTCGAATGGAAATACATCGAGCGACGCGATATAAATCAACGCGAATTCCGCCGATAGGGCAGTTGAACGTTAAAAGTTAAGCGTTAACGTCGTTTCAGTTGCCCGATCATTATACGCGTAAACGTTTGAATAGCCGGCTCTCACCTTTGTCGAGTATTCCTTACAAGTCCAGACATAACCAATTTCAATTATACCGGGTAATCTTGCTCGCCGCGAGTCTCCAGTTACCGCCAACAGTGCAAACTTGCATACAAAGCTCGCAACATGGGATCGTCATAGCGCGACGTGTCGTTTCACGAAGACGTATCGCAGAGGGTGTGGAATTATGAAACTTCCCTCCTCTCTGACACTCGATGAGCGCGAATCGAATATTCTCCTTTGTCCAAGACCTTTCGCCGATGCAGCTTTTTCCTGCGTCAAACTCGCGCCAAACTCGCTATTTGTATTCGTTTAATATCACCGTTTTCCGTTATTACTTTTTTCATTTCCAGCTCCGCGGAAACGAGCGTTCCTCCGAAACGTTAAAGCACATCCGCGTTTCCCATAATCGCGTAAAAACTTGCTCTCTTTGTGCCCGTAATGCATTTTAATACACTCGCGCCATCCCTCTCTGTTAATTTCGTAATTTCACATTTATTTCGCGCTCCCGTGAAATTTTCCGTCTAGTAATAAGGTCACGTGGTGCTCGTAATAAAAACTGCCTTCGATACTCGGCCTGTGTTTCCAACAATCCTCGAGATAGTCGAAAATGATCGACCATTTACAGCGAGCAGTCGGACACGCGTTCACCGAATTCGTTGATACCGATTTTCGTCTCGATGTTTTAATTTTCACGAATTTTTATTCGAATTTTGCTCGTTCGTCTATGTGGTACACCATGAGGTTGTAAATTCTTGCAACGTTCCAGTTCGCGTACGTTAATATACCTCTAGCTAGCGACGAGCTGTCTATACTCGTCTACATCGCTCTAACCCCTAAGCTTTTCTCACTTCGAACATCTTACGAGTGCCGACGTTCGCGTAATTACATGCACGACGTGCACGTGTTAAGGTAGAAACAATTTTCTTCCTCGATTACTTGCAATAATTTCGCTACTCGTTATCCTCGCCCGGAGCTTTGCGCCGAATGCAACGGCGATGCTCGGTATTGAACAATTCGTACCGAGCGCTAAGGAAACTTCGCTTCCAGCAGCATACGTTCGTGGAATATTAAGGAGGATTCGCGTATTAATTCTCAAAGGAATCAGCAGCGGAATTTCAAAGTTAGCCGAAATTCCGGCTCTACCCCGTGGTAATTTAGCAGATTATTTTTCATCGGAGCGGATTATCGCTTCGTCGGGATAATCCTTTTGCGAATAAATCTTTCATGACGAATCGATGATACGCGCAGGCGAAATCTCGCATCAACGTTCGGTCCAGATAACGATAACGTGCCTGCAAGAAAAAAGGACGGAAAGAAATTATCTTCGGCGAAGATCGATCCTCGAGATCGTTCGAAAAGTTGTCGCGTAACGAGAAAGCAACGTCTTTGAAAGGTTGTACGAAAGTGGCAAAGAATGCCTGTAACGTTTCGTTGGCGAGGAAGGTTTTCTGCAAGGCAAGAAGACAGGGTTGACAGGCGAGGGGGGGTTGATAATTCTGTTTTCATCTTTAATTTCTTTTATGAAGCGTCAAAAGACCTGCCAATTCCCGGTTTAACGAAGCTAAACTTATGACAGGGTCGTGATGGGCCACTGAGCGTGGAGGAGATATGTACGGCGCAACGAAGAAAATTGATTTACGATAACCCGACAGTGCCGATGGGGCTCCCGTATCGGATATTGCGCGACACGATTTTCACGGATAGAAAGCCCTGTTGCTGGTCACGAACGGAAGCACAAGGAACATTAGGCGCCGATAATGTCTACGAATCCGAACGGCTCCGTTTCATTTTTCTTCCCCGTCTCGCGCTATTTGTTATCGCGCCGAATTTCATTTACGACCCTCGCGGTGATCGCCGATTTGGAAATTCGATACCGGCACTTCCTTTCCCTCGCTTCTTTATTTCCCAACCCTCTCGCGGACTTCGCTACCCTTCCGCGGAAACTTTTCCCTCGGATCGATCTCCGCCTTCTTCCTTCCTCTTTCTTAATTCGCCGCTGCGACCGGCACACGTATCGTTTCTCGATCGATCGTAACTTCACGAATTCGCGTGGTTCTTCGTTGTTCCAAAAATTCCCGACGGAATCTCGGGAAATTCGCAGTTCCTCGGAATTCCCTGCATATGCGTCTCGATATTTTTTCTCGATTTGCAATTTCCAGAATAAACACGTTTCCGGCGTATGCGTGGCACTTCGCGGGAAGATTTCGCAAGTTCGCCCGGCACTATCCGAGAAATGCAATGGCACGAATGCAACGAGTCGTTGGACTGCAACAGAGATGCGCGAACGTTGAAAGTTTCGGAGCGAATTCGCAGTATTCGGTTGGCGTACGTTTAGTCGACGATATGGCAGTTGCTCATGCTAGTTCTATCAACAATTCGACGATATTACGAAGTTCTGTCCCATCTCGTTCGAAGTCACGCGGAACGGGAGCAGTGTCAAAATTTAAAAGCGTCCCTTCTGTTTGAAATATTCGCTGCCCGCGACTATTCTACCGCGTAAGTCGATTTAATATCTGCCGCCATTGTCGCCCGTTCAAAAAGTGTCTGCACGCGGAACCGGAGATAAATTTTTACGCTCCGCGGTATTTAAATTGAAACGGTAATAAATTGGCCGGCGTTGTATCGCATTGACGCGTTACGTAATGAAATTCTGCCCCTTTATTTCAATTTCCACCCCGTAAATTCTTGCGCCGTTATTAAGTATATACCGATCTCGAGTCGCTCGACCAGACAAACGTAACACGGTGCCAACATCGAATTTCCTCATTCGCGTAGGATCGCTTAATATTTGTCTAATGGAGTAATTCCGCGATGGTTAATAACTAGCTTCGGGCAAGGTATCCAGCTGATAACTACTTCTTAACCGTATATCTTCTTATAAGTCGGCGTAAGTTGCGCGTAAAGTCTGCTCTCGGGGTATCAGCTTCCCGCAGGTGTCGTCGAAGACACCGGCGAGACTAAATCGACGTGCCCGAAGTTCACGGTGGATATCAGCGACTAAAACAACCGCGTGCATACGAGCCGTCCATTTTAAGCTTGTACGTTTGTATCTCGACAGCTCGTACTCGCTCGCTGGAAATGGTTCTCGCATCGACCGATACGTCTGGATACTAACGCGCCGCGGTTCGCTGCTCTCATCGGGCAACCTATACCGCGGAACGCGGTAATCCATATTTGACGAGTTATACGCTTCCTTAAATTATATTCCACCGGGCCCCCTTAAACGTGCCGAACTATTTCCGCGAATTTATCGCTGTCCGTTCCATCGGGTCGGAACCGCGTCTACACGGTTTGTATTATGTAACAGAGAGGAATCGACTTGACACCCCGCACAGGTGAAATTTACGACATCGCTCGAGTCTGGGAAAGAATACCGTGGGACGTGACTAGATTCGACCGATCGAATCGTTTCATCTACCGGGCAGAGACTATCGCGTTAATTATCCACCCGTTGAAAGTCTAATTCGTTACGACGATTTCTCTCCGTTTCGAGAGTCGGCCAGGTGAGAGATAGAATCGAAGGAACGACGATCTCCTTTCCTCAACCCCTTGACTACGGTAGACTTTGGTACGCAGCGGCCGTATCATACGATAGGAATTGAGATACGATGTCCGCCATTTTTGCGAAAACGAGCGTCCCCCGTGTCAGAAAGCCAAACTACGCCGAGCGCCTATAGCCGTCCCCCGTGCCACAAATGCAAAATTTCTAGGCGACCATAGACGTCCTCCGTGTCACGAACGCAAAATTTTTAAGCACCTATGGGCGCCCTCCATGTCGCAAATCCAAAATTTTTAAGGGCCTATAGGCGTCCTCCGTGCCACAAATGCAAAATTTCTAGGCGACCATAGGCGTCCTCCGTGTTACGAACGCAAAATTTCTAAGCACCTATAGGTGCCCACAGTAGCCAAGGGGTTAACAAGGACATCTGAACCGATTCATGGAGAACGGTCGTTTTATCCCTTATCTAGGAGCACTCTTCGAGATTTTTGCCATAGCCCGCGAGAAGAAAACGCGCGGAAGTGGAGAACGGTCGAAAGTTGGTCCGGGTATCCGAGCTCTTGCCTCGAATGCTTCGAGTACCTTTTTCCAGGATAATTGAAAATCTACTCCTGCGGTTTTTCCGTCGTTGTCGAAGTGCTTTCGCTTCTTTTCCCTTCGTCCTCTTCCCCTCTCTTTCTCCCTCTCTCTCTCTCTCTCTCTCTCTTGGTTCGGTACTCGAAAACGCGAATTATGCATGCATCCCGTCCTCGGTGACGGCACTCGACGCAACGTAGAAAGACCCGTGCCATCCGCGCATTATGATATAACGAAACATCGAATTTCATATCGAATATATTTCGCCACGACGACGCGACGTGCCGGTGAATCAACGGCGAATGAAATTTTAATAAAATTTGCATTTAACTTGGACGTTCTCGTCTCCTCGAGTGATTTCGCGTTGCCTCTCGCAACCCGGTTCTCATATACGCTAAAATTTCGCGGCAACGGAAGGGGATGAACGGGTTATTATAGTCGAAGACAACGATCGAACTAGCCAATATACGATTGTTCCGGAGGACTTGATTGAAAAATGCCGGTCGATACCGTTCGTTCCACTATGAACCGTCCGATATTATGCCCGATACAAAGTTTTATGGTTTGCCGTGCATTCCATGGGGAAATCATCCGGGAAATTGCACAACGGAATTTCAGGCAACTTGAAGCCGCTATCAACGTGATATCGCATAGAGGATTTGTCGGGTTACGTGATTAATTAATCTCTCAGACGGTAGAAGAAGGATTACCAAGATCGATCATTAATATTATCTGTATCCTGTCGCACGTACATCTGTCATGCAGCGGCATTTCCTCCTATGGCTCGTTACGCTGGATTACAAGTTTTAGCCAACTGTTTAAACTTTCAGTCGACGCTTAAATATATCGGATAACTAACGAACTCTATTATATTCGAATACGCTTTTCGTCGTACCGCGATTACATAACGCGAGCGGCACTTGTTATTTCATCCCATTCGTCTCGTTACGAAACTCGCGATTGCGCGATTCACCGGCAGGATAGGGGAAATAAAAACGGGGGAAAAAATGGGGAAAGGAAAGAGAAAAAGCGAAGAAATATCCGCAAAGCCCGAAACCGGGAGGGTTGATGAACGTTGAACGGTGAAATCGTACGGGGAGGGTGAACCAGGAAAATTTCCATGGCGTACCGAAAACACGACACAATAGCGTGACCCTCGAAAATCCGACGTAATTCGACGATGGCCGTAGCCTTAAGAGCTTTCGAGCGGGCCGTTACCGTCTTCACCAGCGTTTTCCTCTCTTCGGGGTCCAGATAACCACGCGATGTTGACTCAACGCGGTCCCCGTTGTATTTATCTGGCTAGGAACACGAGAGCTAGCGGATAATGCCTACGTTGTGCGTGTTCGCTTGGAATATTGCGCTCATTTATATGCTAGGCTTACCGGCTATATATCCAAGCCGCGAGTACGCGGATTCGCCACCGTCCGTATCGTCGGGACGCTGAAAGTCTCGGAAAGTGCCGCTTGCCCGTTGAGACCACGTTCTTCCCGGAATGTTTGAAAAATCGCCGAGTTCTCGCGAGTACGCGTAATAATCGAGCACGCAACGAGAGGCGTGTGTGGGAAGGATTAAACGTTGCATGAACTTCGATCGGTCGACAGTGGGGAAAAATAGGTCGCTGCCATGAATTTTCGCTCGAACATTCGTTTGCCTACCGTTAAAATATTTGTCATGTGCACGTGCTCGTGGCTGTTTACTTGTAAAGCGTATTAAAGTCCTAACGAGCACTAGCTTTTAAAACGGAACTCGATTTTGGCCGGATGAAAACGCTAATTCGTGGAAAAAACGATACGGTAATTCAATTTGCCGCGGCTATGCGAACAGGGAAAAGTTCAGCGTGTATATGCAATAACAAAAGGCAGTACGTTCCGAATGCGCGTGCTGTAATAACGATTCGTGCTCTTTTCATTTCCTACTCGTTGCTCTGAGATACACCGTGAACTTCGCTTCATTTAAATCGATCTAGATTTGATTTAATTACGATTCGAGATAGAATGGCTGCTCGAAAAAGCTGATACGGATAGGACCTATTTCGCATTTCATTGTGCTCATGCATAACATGAAAATAACGCGTACGCGTGAGTTGCCGTTTCGTCATTAACAAAGCGACGTTGTCGACTGCGTACAAAAATCCAAGAGAATTGTAGTTATTCGATATACAGCAGATCAATTTGCAATAGTTGTTCCAAGAATACCCGCACGGAGAACAAATTGCAGAATGGAACAACGAAGGAGCAGAATCGAGCAATTGCGCGTAAAAGTTCGAACGTTCTGCAACGATACATCCCATTATATCGTTACCGTTGTATGGATGTGCTACCGGCAATGATCGTTATCGGTTTCCGATAAAAAAATACCAACGGAAAAGGCACGCGTGATGTTAAGAAATTCGAACGATGATACCTGACCGAACTCGACGAATCGGAAGTTGCGTGCACCTCTGTTGGAAGCTCTAGGGACTCGAGGGCTTCGTGGATCGGGGGTTCGTAGAATTCTTCCCGTACAGCGGCCCGTACGCGATCAGGGACTCGAAGATCTGAAATTTCATAAGCGAGAACTGCTAAGGGATCGTGGGACCTATTCCAGACTATCCCGAAATCGTAAAATCCCTACGACAGCGAAGCAGCCGTACGAGTCGTCTCAAACTATTTCGAGAACGTCGGAGTTCGGGCTGCGAGTGTCGGGAATTGTAAAATTTGCAGGCCATCCTGGAATTCCGAGACTTTGAACCCATGGAATCTGGGATCACGGAACCCGTGACAAGATCCCAAAATTTCGAATCGACTAGTCTGAGTCCACTATTACGAGTAGCAGGGTTCATCGTGGACTGTTTCGAAATTAGGAGACCATTCCGGAAATACCCCTTAGGGTTGGAGCTTATGGAGTTCGAGGTGTTACCATAGCGGGATAGTTTGGAGTACACCAGGTAATTTTGGGGTGGCCTGGAGCAGATCTACAGTGGCTCGAGTCTGATCCTGCGATATTGGATCGTCCGTGTTGGCTTCCAGAAATAGGGATTCCAAGGTCCGTGACTTTTCGATCATTCTAAGCCCACGGAGTTCAGAGTGCCACAAATTCTAAGACTTTAAGGAGTTTAGGCTCGCGTTCTTTTCGAGGCATATCGAGTTGTACACGTGATCCATACCGAGCTATAGAATCACTGCGCCTGTAGTACTGCAATTCGATTTACAGCTGAGATCGATCGGATGGTATTCGTAGGCTATGGTCACTGGGATTTAACATACCGAGTCAACGATACAACGCTTAAATATTTTCAAGCAATTTCATTCGTATTCTATAAAAAATCGTGAATAACGTAGAAGTCTGAACGATTTATGAACATGATCGACGTGAATTTTTTAACGATGCAAAGAGTGCAACTATACTCCATCTGCTGGTAATATGCATGATACAGATGCAGTTGGCTTCTGCAAATTGTTTTGGGATCGTTGTTAATATTCACATGTAAAAAAGAAATAATTTAATCGATTATGTTATTCCTATTTGGGGATTATAATGCTTGGATATTCGTAAAACCGCAATACTGCGAAATGTTCATAAATCACGGAAACGACAGTCATTAAGTACAGTTATCCGCATATAAAATTAGTTCGATTTTCAATTAACACAATTTTAATGGTATTTCTCACGTGCCAGGTTCATTGAGTCGTCTATTTGCATATTTCACGCCAAATGTCGAGCAATTTTAGAAACTGCGTCGTTCAATTAATTAGTTTGCTTATCGTCGGTCATTTCGCGGGACAACCTATGTTTGCAAAATTTGCATTTCAAGCATTTTTATTTCCGCATAAATACGAAGCTTTAATACGATCCAATCACGAGAGGAGGAATAATCTTGCAAAAAGGTTTGAATCAGCTTGTTAATATGAATTCGTATTCACAATGGAGCAATAAGTCAACGACGACGAGAATGATCGCAGACTTCTTTTCCTCTTTTTCCTCGAGTAGGTAACCATAAATCTTGATCAAGCGACTCGAAGCACCTGTTTGGATCGCGTAGTTTTCGTTTTGAAAGTCCGCACTGCGTGTGACTCGTAAATTCCAATGAGAATTTTGCAATTTATGGAGTGGCTCGACCGACCGCGAACGTGTTCCGCGATTCCAGTTCAGAAACACGCAGAAATCTCCGTTTTTACCGCGATAATAACCGCGCAATTTGTTTACCGATTTATTTGCTCTCGCGAAACGCTGTTACTTGGACCGATTTCGCGGTTCCACAAATTCGTCGAACTCTCCGACGAGATTATCCGGAAAGCTTGATTATCTCGTGCTAATTTAGTAATTTCTAGGATTAATATTCAATATGCATTTCCGCGTATAGCCGAAATTATCGCCGCGTGGTTCGCGAGAGGCTGTGAAAGCGAAAAGAATTTCGAATTTCGAAAACGCAATTAATCCTCGATATAGGAAACAATATTGTCTTCGATGCATTTTAATTGAGCTATTATCCCCGAGGATCGTATAAAGTATACCGCTCTACCATCAAAGACGTTTTCCTTCCTTGACAGTTTATAACATAACGCAAATATAACGCGAAGGGGTTAACGCAGCTATTCCTAATCCTAGGATTCTTGCTTGTTCCGACCTATACGTCAATAATGAAAATGGAACGAGTCTGGGAACACTCGTCGAGAGAACTTCGATGATGCTTTCCCTAAAGTAGAATTATCGAAACGTCGCGAATCTTTCATCTCCGTGTCTCATTCGCGGTCGAAGTTTGTAATTTGCATGCGGGGGTGGGCGGACGGGAAAGATTTCGTTTCGCGTCTTTCCTCGTATAACTTATCGGTGTAAAATTCGCGAATACTCGAGGAAGAAGGAAATAAAAGAAAAAATCTCGGTTGCAGGTGAAATATTGCCATACCGAACGGGGAAATATTTCGTAATATTTGACCGGGTATAAATTTTGCGTTATAGAATTTTTTTCGTCAAATAATAACGTATGCCATCAATGTTGGCAGTATACGCGATGGAAGAATAAACTAACCGTGTTATTTACCGAAGTTATGAAAGGTTAGACATTCAATTTTCACGTCGTATAAATATCGAAAAATTTCGTATCGATTAAAACGGAAATTGAATTTTAATTTCATGGTTCTTGGAAACGAACGTTTGCGTTGGCACTCGCGAGTCTTGGAAAAAATGATCGATAAATTAATAGCGATACATCGAAGGCAAATAACGCAGTTTACGTATAGTTTGGTCGTGAAGCTCGATAAATGGGCAACGTTGCTTTCATGGCGTCCTGCGATTCCGCCAGTTTCGCGTTAATTTCCGACAATTGAAATTTCGCGAAAAAATGGCTTCGAGCTGATATCGTGTTTTCGTTAACTCGTTATTTTCATAGCAAACTATCCTGCCGATATGGTCGGGCGTGGGAAACTTTCGCCGATATCCGACGCTATAACGAGGTTCATTATCGTCAAACAACCGACGCAAAAGGGCACCGCAAATATTCATAAATTACGAGGAAGAAATATACGGCGCTCTCTCTTTTTTATTTTTCTTCTTTTTCCTTCATTCGAATAAATTAAATACCATTGATAAAAATCATTCGCGTTACTTCGTGGAAGCTCCGCGCAAAGCACCTCCGCTCGAAACAATCGACGATACGATTTAACGCCACGTAACAACAAACTAATTAACCGATCGATGGTTTTATCGAATGGAATGTTCAGGGACGATTTGTAATGGAAATAAAAAAGCGGAGATTCATAGCTCTCTGTACGTGATGGAAAATCGTTTCGACCTAAAGGACAAAAAGGAACGCTTATAGAGGCGATACAGTGCTGAAACAATGCCGCAAGTTTTTAACAGCGAAGCAGAGTGAGAGAGAGAGAGAGAGAGAGCGAGAGAAAGAGAGAGAGGGAAAAAACACATTTTCGGTCCTATTTGCCAAGACTTTTTCCACTAGTCCCGCTTCAAAGAGGAATAAAAGCATGGCGGGCGCGGTGTCAGTAGTAAATTCTTTTCCTGATCCGACACGAGCCCCGAGAGGAGAATCCACAGGCCGATAATTACGATCTAGTGCTGCCTCTAAAAACTAAACGCCATAAGCGGCGAACATCGGGAAAATCGTACCTACCGGAAATGCAATGCGAGCACGTTTTACGCTAACGGCGATGTACGAATTTCCTCGGTGGTATTAACAATATTTCCTCGTTATCTGGAATAACGGCGCGGTTAACCGGTAAATCGTAAAGCGAGAAACCAAAAGCAACACTCGAACGCGTTTAAACGTTCGTTAAATTTCGCACGTGAAATTTCTCCATTTTCGACAGCTTCGTCGTCGCGTTCTTAACTCCCGAGTGGGGAGAAACGGCATTAAAACCGCGGCAGGTTTCTCGTTCGAAACCAATTAACTCGCACAAAATTGCGGGAAGATGGAATTAAACCGGTAAAAATGGACGCGTGGCAGTGAAATCGCGAAAAAGAGAGTTACGTAAAATCGACGTGGACGACGGTGTCCCGGTGTTGCGGAAGAATGGCAGAATCGGAGACATTTGGCAACGGAATTTATCCTCTGTCGGGTTCTCGTCGGTGTTAAAGCGGATTAACGCGTTGTTTCAGCCTTTTAATTCCCCCTTGCGTCCCCTTTAGCCGACGTTTCATCGAATTTCCGCGTTGCCGATATATCGTCGCGACGATCGCGCGAAACGATCGCGTTTTTCTCCCAGAGCGATATTACAACGAGCTTCTTTATTTCGATTGCAGGATGCTGGAACGACAGGATTCCACTTGCACCGGTTAAAATGAATCGCAGGGAGGACCCGCTGTTGCGGCAGCATCGCAACCGCTTGCTGCAATTAGCAGAGGTGACAAACATCAAGCCTGGCCGTGGCAGCGGGAAAAGACGAGGCCAGAGACAGTCGCACGGTTTCGGACCCAGGTCAGACAACAAAAGTGCCGTAATTATAACAACGCGCGTTACAACGGCGCGTATCCCCGTGCAGAGGATATCGGATCGTTACGTTCGTTCCGTGTCCGATTCCGCGTAAATGCCAAAGAGCAGAGCGATTTTTGATATTCAATCGGGAGCCGCAGGCTGAATCGCGTAATTATGATAATAAGCCGAGCCGATACTAATCGCAGATAATAGGGCAATTTGCTTTTAAAATTTATACGACACGCGATACACAAGCGTGACGTTTGTTTCGTAATCGACTGCCCGCCGTTGAACCGCCTCTTGCCTTTGACATTTTCCGACATTTTTTAAAGCCGAGTATGAAACTAGCGCTGAAAGAGGGTAGAAATTACGACGGTAACGGCCCTCGAGAAAAAACCGTTTCTATGTATCGAACATTTCTCCTCGTCTCGTTCATATATTCGTCTTGGTTACAGCCTCGACTACGATAGATCTCGCCCTGGTCTGCCGTCGACATTTTTATTACCGGCCGACCGTTTCCACCCTGCCTTCTCTCTCCCTCTCCGTTCCTCCTCCCTTCCTTTTTAATCGTTTTCGACGTATTATGACGAGGAGAAGAGGAAATCTCGGACGAAAATATCAGGAGACAGTAAACTATCCGTGGCTTTCAGTGGGCTTGCATAATTAACCCTTTTAAGCCGGCATTACACGTGTCGACGTGCTGCGACATTGCATTCATCGTGCATTTCACTGATCCGCCTTCTGCCCCTTCTTTGTTCCTCCCTCTCTTTTGTTCCCGCCGCGTTGTTTCTGCTTTTTCACGTTTCTGCCCACCCTCTCTCCGCGTCCCTTGACGAAATTCTTTTCACGCGAAAAAAAATCTCCGCACCCCCGAGACGGGAACAGTCCTCGAGGAGGGACCCGTGAGCTCGTAGCCTCGATAAATATTAACATTCCGCGGTGCCGATCCTCTCGTGAGGTGGAACCAGTTCGGAGGATTTTCCCTCGCAAACAACGAAAACGAGAAACGACGTCGACGACGAGGGGAACGCGAGATCGTATCGCGATGCGAGAATTGGCGGAAAAAGGAAACGGTTTTTCGCACTGTTACAGCAATGGCGGACCGAGCGGCGGAGGCCGTGTCACCCTGCAGGATATCGTGAGGAGCGATCCTGGATACACGCCAAACATCGAGCATTTAGTTTTTCCGGAGCGCAAGAGCAGCAACCCGAATTTGGCGAAAACCAGCGACGATGCTCCGGCGAACAAATCCAAGTCGAACGCCACCAGCTCGGGCAGATCCAGGCTCGCGGAAGTGTTCTCCAGGCATTACTCCAGGGGCTCCTCGCAGGACTCTTCGGTCACGTCCAGGAAGAATCACTTGAACGTAAGTGTCCCGTAATTTTCTTTCCATCGTACGTGTCGTTTTTCCTCGTCGATTCTGCGATGATTCGGGGCACCGGAGGAGAACAGAGTTTCGTCGTGGAAATAAATTCGATTTACAGCGGTCGAATTATCCTCTCGACCTAGATACTCCGCTCGATTTCTATCCTGTTCGAGACGCGTGGTCATTTCGATTTTTCCACGCTGGGTAAACAACCGAGTTGCCGAAAGAAGCGGGACGCGCGTGCGATAAAACGCGTTACGGCGACCTCGATTTCTTCGTCTTTCTTATCAGAGGCGCCGATTTTGTGCAGTGGCGACAAGTGACGAAGAAAGAGAGAGAGAGGAAAGGAGAGAGAAGGTACAGGTCATGATTAATCGGCGAGAATCTGATCGACGGCGCTCCGGAGCGATAAGTTCTCCTTTCTCCGGTCTGCCTCGGCTCCTCTCGATTCTCGACGGATCGCCGAGCGAAGACGGGTTTCTTCGGCGTAGCACACGACGAAAATAAAAATACTTTCATCGAAGGAGTTGCGTAGCCAGTCTCTCGCACCTCGTCCGTATTTGGAAGTAGAAACAGCGGCGGCCTGTGTTGCTCGAAGCCGTGAGTTTAGTTCGTCTCGCGTTGCGACGCGCCTCCACGCCGACACGGGCTCGTCGCGACCACTTCCACCATACTTTTATGCAATCTCCGCGAATACAGGTCTGATTTTTCGCTTCGACGTATCAGTTCGCGTCGAAAGACGCTCGCGATTTTTCTTCCCGTCGTTATAAAGACGAACCAAGCCTGAATCTCGTTTCGCGACCAATCTTCTTAAACGGTTTTTCAATTTGTTTCTCCCTCTTTACCTCTCTTTCTTTATTCCGCGCCGGGTATCCGTTGTCGGGAACGGAAGGGTAGGCTTTCGCTTTCAAAGGTGCGAGGAAATGGCGAAACGGAAAAAGCGTTCCCGCTGAGAGGCGAGTATATAGCGGGGAATAACTCGGGTTAAATTTTGATCGCGCTTAAGCGGATGAAAAGGCTGGAATTATTAGACGAAGAATCGCGACGAAGGTATAAACCTTATTTACGAAGTTCATAGAAAGCTCCTCGTTCGGAGTTGGTTAATTACACGTAAGAGGAAAGCGATTATGCGGTAATATCGTTCCGGATAAGTGGTCTTCCTGTTAGAAGGCCGCAGTCGCGGAGCGAGCCATGTTCGGTGGGTAGAATCGGAAGAATGCGACGGGGGGAGGCAACGAATGCGATTAACCGAGGTAAAAATGGGCAATAAACCCTCTCCTCTCGATATTCTACGAATCTTAAGGAATTCTATGGCGATTTCCGCGAACCGATCATCGAATCTCGAATTCCCCTGTCGAAGAACGCGAATTCTCTATCGGCATCGGGAATACTAACCCGCGGTTCATCGAAGAAGACGGACAAAAGGAGCGAAAAAAATGGAGGGAAGACGGTGAAAAGACGAGACCGACGAGAAACCTGCGAGCAGCAGCCTATGCCGAATCGATTAGCCGCTCCGTCGAAGGAATAATTTGAAAGGCCGAAGAAAAGAAGTCGAATACGTTCCTATTTATTCTAACCGCATCCAAGTTGCCGCATTAGGGGAGCATCGTTTACGGTTGTCTCGCTCCATCGTCTTTCAACGACTTGGCGAAAAAATCCTACCGAGAGTGCCACGCATCTCGATCGTCGTTGCTCCTCGTCGCTCTTCCTCCACCTCGAATTATCAGTTTTCTCGCCTTCCGCGAACCTCGCGTTACTCGAGACCTCTTGCCAAAAGCGGAGGGAAAAGTGTCCGAAAAGTACACCGAGATTACGGAGCATTACCTCCGTAAGAACGGGATCTCTCGCGATACTCCACTGCGGTGGCAAAGTGGAAAGCAACCCCCACCTAACCCTCGCCGCTAGCGCGACGAGGACCGAGCGAACCTGGCTGATTTGAATTTCTGATCGCAGAGCACGTCGCTGGACAGCGGAGGGACGGTGTCCCATCAGGCAACAGGGTCGAGCGGAGCGTCGGTGGTGACGAGAAGCGCCGGGCGTCGTTGGCTGTCGCAGAGCTCGCAATCCTCCAGGCAACATTCGGCCGAGGACGGGGTACGTGGGGGCAACGTGGGCGTCATAGGGCCCGTTTCGACCTCGTCCTCGAGTCAGGCCCCTGCTCCCGCCCTGCCACCTCGTAGAGTCAGTCCAGCCGCGGATTCCACCGACATCTCGAATACGGCCACTGGCTCCCGCGGCGACAGGTAACGCGTGTGTTCTCTCTGTGTTTCTTCTTTCTTCTTTTCCTCCTCTCTCGTTTCGTTCCTCTCTCCATTTTCCACGCTCGCCTCTCTCCGTTTCTTCCACGCGGAAACAGCGTTCCCGTCCATTTATTCCTGCCTCTCCTCTTTTTTTCCGACAGGACGAACTGGGCGAAAGAAGAGGCGTAACTCGGTTTTAACGAGTCGCTATTCACTCGCGATTTGCATCTCGCGCGAGCACTTTTAACGCCGCGTATCTCTCTATACGGCTTCGCGGTCGGTGTTACGCGTGTACCCGTGTGTGCGCGCGTTCTTCGTCAGTGCGTCGTCATCGTGGTCGTGGTTGGTTTCTTTTGGAACAGTGTTTGTTACGGGTGTTCGATAATCGTTCTCGTTTACGATCGAAACGCTTGTATCGCGTCGCGAAGGCTCGCCTATTCGAGCGAGACGGAGGAATTGAAGCTAACGGACTGGTCTAAAAGTTAATATATCCCGCCCACGTCTCTCGAGTACAGCGGCGGCATATCCGAAGAACGCGAATGACCTCGCGAGATTCCTCGCTGTTTCGCGAAACCGAGGAATACCGTAGCCGACGGTGAGCCGCGGGGTCACCGGATGAGCCACGCGACACGGGACGTATTAATTTTTTACGTGGGCCAGCGAGTTCATTGTCCCGTTCGTCGGGCGCTTTATTCGTCGGTGTGGCGCGGCCGGGCCAAAAAAGGACACGTCCGACTAGACGAATAGTGGCAACGGAGAGACGGTATAATTACGGTGGGTAACGAACGATATTCGTTTCGGGGGACGATCGATGTCGTAAGAAGAGTCGGTTTGTGACCGGTCGATTAATAGATACCGGGCCTACGCGCATCGTCCATGCGTCGATCCGGTAAAAAGAAAATTAATTCGATCTTGGCCTGCAGTTTACGTCTCTGATCCCTCTCTATCTCTATCTCTCTCTCTCTCTCTCTCTCTCTCTCTCTCTCGTTATCTCTCTGTCCTCCGCGCTGTTTACTTTTTCTAGTTCTTCGACTCGCTGGTTACGCGCGATGTAAGTTTCATGAAGCTCAATGAAACGACGCGGCCGCTTCCTATACCGCTCGGCTCTGTCCCCGGAGCTTCCCCGCGGAGCTCGACTTGTTTACACACGGGAATGCAAAATTCAACGGGTGACCGTCGGAGGGAGCCGGATCGTTTCTAGACCTCCTACCCGAACCCCTATACGGTTAATTAGTTGTCCCGGATCATTTTTACGGGGTACTCTAACGAGATCGCGGAAAAGTAAACCGGTCGATTTCTCTCGAATCGCGCGGCTGTTCCGTTAAGTTTTCTCGCGTAAGGTGTCGCTTTCTTTTACGACCCGTCGAAATCATCGACGCGAATTTCGCTACCGATACGGCGATGTTAGATCGATGGGCGAAACGCGTGAAAGTTCCATCGGCTCGATCCGTGACGAAAGATCGTAATAATCGAAGGTACCGGGCCTCGATAGTCGATATCCCGATTTAACCCGCGAACAGTGATCCCAATCCGAGTGCGAAAGGCAAACGAAGACCTCACAGGCGATGTCGGGTAAAAGGTAAATATAATTAGTCCAGGACACTTATATCCGTATTCTCCGATAAAATCGGCCAGGAATAACGTCGTATTTAGACCCGGTGACATCCGGGGACACGTGTCCGTCTGTGTCTGGCTGCGAATAGGAGAACAGCCGTCAAAGCGAGCGGAATGGTTTGGCGCGTGTAAACGTCGGACGCGAAACAAGCGATACCGATCGCGTCTAAGTTATAATTCGAAATTTATCTAAAGGATGGATCGATTGCTTATCTGGGATCGGTATCGAAACAAAAACGAGATAATCCCAGTCGTAATTTCGCGCGGATAAATTCCTATCGCGGGCAATTTCGCGACGTCGAATCGGAAAATGAATCGAGTCGTTTGGTAGATTAGAATGTCATTTATTCTAGCGCTTTAACCGCTCGAGTTCGCGATTCGAAGCTTGCCAACGATTTCATTTCCCTTGCTGCTCCTTCTTTTCACGAATCGTTACAAGCGGAAGATTATTCTTGTCGTCTTTCCCCCCTGTGCAGCTGACTGCATTTACCGAGAGCCATTAATGATAAACGGTAGGAACATTTGCGAATTACCCAAGTGCCTGGTCCGTTGTCGCTGTGACATCGTGAAATTCATTTGCCGGCCGGAGATAACGGATTTCATTTCGAAAATTTTGTTCCACGACCTACATACTTGCACGCACGAAACTCGTCCGCGAATTTAAATTCTGTCCACTCGTTTTACGAAACGTTTAAAACGTTCCGCACCGACGCGGCTGTTCGCGTTACACCGAAACATTGTTCCACCGTCGAGTCGATACTTCTCGTATGCGCGAAAGTATTCTTGTTAATCTAGTTGCAATGCGAATTTCCATTACCCTATTTCGACCGGACCGCGTGCATATCGTCGCCACAGCGGTAATGGTATTAAAAAGTTCCCGGATCGTTTATTTTTACCATCGACCAAACGTTTCCACCCCTTCCCCCGCGCGTTCTCATATTTTTATTCGCTAATCAGGTTTTATCGTCGCTTCGCCGCTATCGCGCTAGCTGTGACACGCGAGACGCGAAGAAACCGAAATGGAACCCCCTTGTACGTTTAATCACGGTTAAACTGGAAGCGTTTCCGTGTCTCGTGAAACGCGACTGGTTTATTTTCGTGGAAACGACGAAACGTCGACGAATCCGTTTTACCGCGACTTGTACGTTACCAGCTTTTGCCATATACATTCCGCGACGGTATCGTGCACCCGTGCTTTCTCTATCGGCGGGAGTAGGCAAGAGTCTCGTCTCTGTAGACATTTCGAAGCAAGATGGATGCAACGCCCTCGTTTCCTTTCGTTCTTTCCCCTCGTGACATCTTTATTTGCTCCTCCTCCTCCTCCTCCTCCTCCTCCTTCTCCTCTTCTATATCTCGCGATATCTATATCGCTGGCCGCGTAGTCCCGATGAATATTTATACGAGGAGATTGTCCTCGACTCGAGGAAGGGAGGAAAAGCAGCGCGGCCGGGTTGCAACGGGGTGCAACAACCTCCTCGAATCGAGTTCCGCCGATACGAACTTTAAATATATACACGCGTACGTATTATATTCGCGTTTATCCGTAAGGATAGTTTCCTCGAGAGCGAAACCGGGAATATTCGCCGGGATAAACGTATCTCGCGTGTCGGACGTTTCGCGCGGATTTTCCGCTCGTGGAATACCAACCCTCTGCGCGATCGAAGCAGACGCGGCGATAATCGCGCGATTACTCGAGGTCACGCATTCGATTTAATCCTTTCCGTTTCATTTGTTTACAGAGGTCAAAACGTGTCGATCCTGCATTTACGCGGCACGTCGGATCCTTGGGAAGTTGGCTCTCAAGGTTCCTCGTATAGCGTCGGTAGCAATAAAAGTCAAACTGGCGGCAAAGGAAAATCGAGCGGAAATACCCGAGGCTCGTATACGCGTGGCACTTCGATACCGTCTTTGAAGCGCCACGACACCGCGGCATCGGCGTCCTCGACTTCCAGCTTGAAACAGCATCGACAGGATAGCCACGGACAGGCAAGTAGAACGCGCGGGAAAAATTCCTTTCTTTTTACCATATCTCTTTGAAATCTAATGCGTAGCTCGATACGGTATCACGAACTCGCCAATTCGAAAGCTTCGAAATTCTGCCCGCCAAACACTCGCGATCTTCTTCTTCTTCTTGTTACGGTTGATTCTAGAAATACGCTAGTTGCACGATCGTTTCGAGCGATCGTGAACTTCGAGTCGAATAATCATGGTTTAATGGTTAGAACGGCAGAGTCTTTGAAGCGGACGAGAAAGGAGCTGGAAATTCGGTAGAGCTCGTTAACCGTGTTTAAACGCTATCGACGCGCCACGAAGAGCAATTTCTATCGATGAATTTACGGACAGGTGACGAGTTCTCGTCGTCGAGAATCCTCGAATTCGTTCCTGTCGGGTAACAGCGGCACCTCCGGCGAACTTTTCATCAGCGGAGATTGCAGCAGGGAATTGTCACCGGTCCGATGGTGCGACAGAGAGGTGGACGGTGTCTATTTGGGTCGATCGGGTTGGGTTCAGGTGCAACAAAGGTCTCTGGACGAGAATCGGCGGATAAACTATGAGAGTAGCTTGGTAACGGCAACCACGGGTACCCTGCCGTTACCGCGACGAGCCATGGTAAAATTGGCCGACTACCATTGCAACAGCGAACCAGGGAAATGTCCAGAAGAGTTTCTACGATTGGACAGTCAGAGACCGGACTATCTGGCTCTCCACGGACAAGATTTCGAATCAGTGGCAAGCAGCACTTGCACGTCCCCTCACAGTATCCCGGAATCTTATTCCCCGCCGTCGATCACGCCGATAATCTCACCTCCACCGGCCTTCCAGGACGTGGTCGGCAAAAAGACGTCCTCGAAACACTCTTCCGGGCGTAACAACTATGGGAAGCCGCCGTTCCTACCGAGATCCAACGCTATAGTAGACAGTGACATCATCAGTCCTCCACCGTCGCCTCCGCATCAAGTGAATTGGAGTTCCTTGCCACCTTCTTCCCGGAAATCGTCGAGCACGCCGTCCAGACCTCGGAGGCAGAATAGCAGTAGTCAACAACAGCAGCAGCAGCAGCAACAGCAACAGCAGCAGCAGCAGCAGCAGCAGCAGCAGCAGTATCGGATGGCTCAAGCGAAATCACTGGAAGATCAATCTTCCACGAGGAGATCGCAGTTCGTCCAACGTTATCTAGAATCGTCTAGCTCGTCCTCCTCGTCGGTAGGTTTCAGAAGTTTGGACAGCTGCGTCACGAGAGTGGCAATGCCTAGATTAGCGGAAAACACGGATTCGTCGGTGGAGGGCTACGACGACGGCGACGACGAGGACGACAATCCTAGCTCCTCCTTGAATCTGAGCCTCGTTTCTTCCTCTATAATAGCCCTGAATTCATCCACGGAGTCTATACGCGCTAATGGAGAAAGGATTTCGCCAAACAGACGTCATCACAGAAGTCAACAGGGATTAAGAAGATCGCCCGGATCCTCGGAATCCGGCAAGTTATCGTTCAATTCGCCTTCCTCCTCTTCCTCGTCGTCGAGCAGCGCGGATAGACAAGGCAGATCTCCGACGCCCAATCCTTTCAGACGTAGCAATGCCTCTAGACAGCACCAGAGCGCCAGGACGACGCAAGCGTCCCCGGATTCCCATCAGTCGCGGGTAAGAAGATCCAGGAGCCTTCAATTACCAGAGAAGAGGTCTCCTAGCACCGCGGCACCGAGCAGAGAACACTCCAGGGAATCTAACGAGCCCCATAGACTCGTCGTGAAAATCTCCAGCGATCGAGGGAACGAGAGGAAACGTCACGCTCTTCAAAACAGTACGCATATTCGTTTGTTATTAACGCTAGTTTCTTCCCGCGAGTCTCTCTCGAGTAATGACAGTATCCTAATTTTTCGTTGTTCCGAGATTCTACGAATACCGACTACGTTGTCTCTGCTCCGATATCGGAGCGATTTCTAACGCTTAAGTCTTCTTTCTATCCTTTTACGTTGCTCGTTTATCACTGTAGTATACCATTTATGCATGTTTCCTAGGAAAAGCGCAGTCGACCGAGAACGCGTTAAACGAGGAGCTTCTCCGTGAAACCGAGGCAGTAACCGAGTTCCTTTACGGTACAAGGAATCGTGCCGTGGCCAGGAGCCTTCTCTCCTGCCGCTTCGAGCGCCGCGAGGACAGCCAGGATCAAAGACAAAGGAACAATCCCAACACCTACGACGTTTACTTTATCTCGTCCAAACAACAACAATCTTCCAAATCGACCAACTCGTCGACGCAACAACAATCCCAGCAACAGCAGCAACATCAACAACAGCAGCAGCATCAACAACAGCAGCAGCA
Source organism: Eufriesea mexicana (assembly GCF_001483705.2). NCBI lineage: Eukaryota > Metazoa > Arthropoda > Insecta > Hymenoptera > Apidae > Eufriesea > Eufriesea mexicana. The sequence continues at coordinate 89,606 of NW_016908754.1, read as the reverse complement.
GCAGCAACAGTCGCAACAGCAGCAGCAGCAACAACAGCAGCAGCAACAATCCAGGCGGCCAAAGACGCTTCAAAGAGGGGCAACGACCCCGAACGCGAATCCTTCCACTTCGAACGACTTTTGTATCAGTCCTGACACAAAGCTACGCTGCAACAGTAGTACCTGCGACTTCTGGCCGCATTGCTCGCAGAGAGATACTTTGTACTCTCCCAACCAAGCTCCAGTATTCATGAAGATATCCCAGAGCTATCCGGCTCATCAGAGGCTCCCCACGGACACGGGTAGCCACGCGAGCAGAGGAAGCGCCAGCTCATCTCCGGCGTCGTTAGAGCGAATGGACGATCGAGAGTTCCGTGAACGCGAAAGTTCGCGGAAAAATCGGGCCGCCAGCCGCGATCAGAGCAATAACAACGCGCCTAAATATCAGGAAAGACAGCCAAAGAGCGTGTTGAAGCAGTCGAATCGATGGTCGCCTCTGGAAGGATCGAACGGGAACGGTTCGGGCGTAGAAAGGAGAGAATATCATCGTTACTATCAGAAGCCGGAGTTTACCGGTAGTTTCGAAGGTTGTGAAAATAAGGATAGAAAAGTGTCGCCGGTTCAGGCGAAGAGTATCGCGAACAGGTCACCGAGTGGTCAAGTTGCCTCCTCGTCGACTACGTCGTCGTCGTCCAGCAGCGATATCTGGGTGACCACGTCCGATCGAACGGTGACGAAAAGCCCGAGGAACGCGAAAAGCTCGGGCGCGTCTACTCCGATGGAGGACGCCGTGATCGGTTCGCTGAAAACGTTGATGGAACCGCCGAAAGACGGAATGCTCTCCAGGCCTGGAAGCGCACCGACCAGAGGGGAAGATGCCCTGCCAGGGGATGCGTCGTTGGATCCTCACCAGCGATCTCTGTCCTTGCCAAAGTCCTTCCTGACGCATAATATCGACGGGTAAGTTTTTCGATGATGTTTCACATACGATTAAACGCGAGATTCCCTCGATGCGACGAGGATACCGGATTTATCGGACGTCTAAAAGTTTCGCTACCCCTTCCATTGGCTTCCGCTTAAATCCAATCCGATGTCGCATTACGCGTGTTTCGCGGCGATCGTGTAAGAGTTTTAAAAACGATTTCGCTTCGCCTCGTAATCTCGTTTCCTATAAACGCTATCGTTTCGCTGGCCGATCGATGAAATATCCACGCGGCGATTGCGTGGCGAAACAAGATTCGGGCAACGAGATTTCTTTGTCGAAAACTGTATAAAACTATACGTATCGTCCTCGACTTTCGTCATGCGTAATACGTTTGCCGTAACTTGTCCGGGCGTTAGCGCGATCCAATTTTCTGCAAGTTCAATTACTTCGCTCCCTGTTATATCAGTCGCCTCTCTGCAAGTGATGGTCCGTAGATCGTGGCCTAAACTTACTAATGGCGCAATTGCATACGCGTCACTTGCAGCGGTCGCTTCGACCCTCCCTGATAGATCTTCCATCCTCCGGATAAATCCACCGGTGCGTTTGCCAATTGCGTTACTCGATGTCACCGATCCATTTTAGTTTTAGTCGATCCATCGGAGCAGATTAAACACGTTTGCGATAGGAGCGATAAATGAACGATTCGATCGGTGGACCCGGTGCATCCATTATGGAACCGGATGAAAAGTAAATATCGAAATTCCGGTTATATCCCCATTAGCCACGAACTGCCTTGTTTATCGAGAATACGTATCCTTGGGCGAAATTAAAAATGGCCATGGAAATCTCGTAACGTTTAATCGCGTAAGAATAGCTGCGCCCCGATGCAGCGATATTAGAATATCGACGTAACGGGACGGTGGTTGTCGATGCGTCGATGTAATCCACGATGTAGCAACGATACCGCGATATCGGTGCACTGTTATTACTTATCGCGATCGAGGTCGCATTCGTGCTCCATAATTACATTCGTAATTTACGAGCGCAATAAAATTAATCCGTAACTTTTCCATCCCCCGCGAGTACGCGTCTCTTTTAGGCGAAATGAAAAATGGCCGCCGACTTTATGGCGCGACTATTCATCGTAAAAAATACGCGACACTAAAACGTCCTTCGAACAGCCACGAGTACCGTTCGAACGCTCGTATACCGATCTTTCCCGCGATTTATAGATCAACAAAGGCGTGACATTTGTCGCGTGCTTTCGCCTAAATGCTCGGCCGCTTTATGGCACAGAAGGCACCGGGCTCGAGGAGACGCCTTCGACCGACGACCACCACCACCATCACGACCATCACGACCACGACCACGACCGTACGAACGCGCCAAGTGTAATGCGACGTAATCGTACGTTCGTCGAACCGGTTGCGCGAGCGCGTGTAAAGTCGCCCACGCGAGTTGCCCACGCAGAATCCGCGAGTGCATCCGAACCGACGCACAAAGGGACATTATGGCGCGGATCACGCGGGACCAGTTTATACCGAACGCGGCCGGAATCCGCGGGACGAAACAACGATTCGCTTTACACACGCGGTTGCTAATTCGCACGAAACGAGATCGGCTGCTGGCCGTAAAAAGCGATGCTCGATGAAACGTTGAAAAATCCTGACCCGCGCGCTTTCTCGAAACGCGATCGCTTATCCACCGGATGGTCGAACGCGCGCTTGCGTGTCGAAATTAATTAGGGAGGAAAAATCGTTCGGCGGAATGGAAGAAAAGCGAGCGAAACAAAGGAGAGAGGAAATTTTTCGATCAACTCGATACGCATAGGCGGGAAAATTTATTCGGAAATTGGCCAGGGTACAGTCGGCTAACGCGGAGGAACGCGGTAGTCGTGGGGAATTTTCGAACAGCGAGCTCTCGTGCACGGTTCGCGTGTTTTCCGAATTTTAAATGGGACATTACGGGACAAGTTTCCTCGCAGTCTCTGGCCAAACAGTTAATCCGACGAGAGGAAGCTTCCGCCAAGTTTCCTTCCTTCTACGCTCTCGTATTCTCTGTATATTCTTTTAAGTCGTACAAGTTTCCGAAACGATCCGCCCTCTCGCGTATTCCCTATCTCGCGGTGGCTGTCGCAAAGAGATACTCCGGGAAAGTTGCGGAAAGGGTGGTGCCACGGTATTCTGGAAAAAGGTAGCCGCGCTATGGAAAATAAGAGAGCGGGTAATTCCGTCAGCCATATACGTAGACGCGTTACGAGATCGATGCTGTTTAAAATATGCATAAATCTTGATACGTCGGTCGAAGTTGGGATTTGCCTCGGTACGTGTTTCGAATCCAGCGAATTTAAAGGGTGCTCGTGGACAAAGTCTGACAAACGTAGTTTCGCGATACGTCCTATGTATGCGTTGCTACTCGCTTTGTCTTTCGCGTTTCCACGAATCCGCGAAACGATAACTTTGTCGGATCGTTCGTTTCGCTCGTTTGCCACGTTCTTTTCGCGACTGCATTTTCAACCGACTCGCGAATCTACCGTTAATTTCACTTCGTTGAATTATTCGCGCGTTTTCGAAACGCAGCCGAACGAGTCCCGTTCGAATTCGTTCCTTTCCCGAATTCGCGCGGGGAAAAAGAAGGATCGCACGCGCGATAAAAGAGAAACGTCAGGCACGTTGGACGGTGTCGAAAGATGAATCGCGTATCGATTGATTTGGCGTTGTTTAATTTCGAACTTCGTATATATCCGCGACGGCTATGAAAGGTGCGCGATATTAATCTTCGGAAATGCCATTCCGTAAATACCAGAACCGACGACTCCGAGCTTCCTCTCGGTTGCACTTGCCGCTTTCCAACGAGTACGCGGATATTAATGTTCTCCACGGTAGAAAATCTAACCCGTTCTTTTCATTCGTGGCAAATATTTCTTTGAAGTTCGTTGCTAAATTCTTTCCAGCCATGGCATTATAAAGAATGCCTGTTTTTATAGCAGCGATTCTTTCGGGCAATAATTTAATGAAGTCATTCGACCTCGCGTTTAATGCGGGATATCGTTTAACGATGTCTCGTAAAATCACATTCTTCCCCCGCAGTTTACCCTTTGCGCGTTTTTCTCGAAAATTCACGCTACTCGCGTAGATTTCCCTATTCTCGCTGTCGGTAATTTACGAGCAAACGATATCGCGATTTTTCTCCTTCCCGTTTTACGTCCACACGCGTGTACGAACGTAGTCTCGTTCGCTCGGGGTATCGATGGTCCGTGGGAAATCGCGGTTACTCGAGGCGTCTAACTATCGGTAAGTGCGACTTTAGATTCGACACGTGACGTTGCGACAGCTGTGCCGATGCAAATGACATTAATCTTCAAAGGATCGGAATTTACGCGACAGGTGGCCATTTGATTCTCAGACCTATCGGAAATTCATAGAAACCTACGAAGCCTATGAATTCCGATTGGACACAGGAGTGAGCTATACATTTGACAAACTCTTGCTCCAATCGATAACGTAATTAACCGTATCGACGACAGTGGAGCAATAGGTCATTTTTCCCTGTCCATCGTCGCGTTTTTCAATTTCAGTCCTCCCGTATGAAATTTTTTATTAATACACGATCGCCCTTTTAACGCGGACATGCCCGAATTTCGAGACAGCCGCGCGTTATTCCGATATTGCACCGAGTTTCTGCATCGAGTACTCTAAACTCGCGTCGCTTTCTATCGAGATAGCAGGATCGAGGTAAAGAAATTTCTCCACCCGGCGGTTTCCACGAATTTTAATCCGGCTAATTACCAGGCGAGCGATTTTCCTCGAAATCGGTCGAATTAACGTAATCGGTTACGTGGCCGGCGAGCTCGGACCGGTTTCACTCGCGAATGATGTACTCGCTCGCGAGTGTCAAGTTTAAATGCACGCGCATCGATTGCACCGCGTCCGCTCTTCGTATTTCTTCGCCACGCGCGTCCCTCTCCCCCCTAGGTCGCCGTACGATTTTCCACGTACGATTTTCCACGTACGATTTTTCACGTACGATTTTTCACGTACGATTTTTCACGTAGGATTTTCGATAAATTGAAAAGCTGCGCGCGCTGTATCGATTACCCTGCACAAATTACTCCCGCCGATAGCCACCGGAACGGATATCGATTCTTTCCGTTCTACCAATTTTCGATGTATTATATTTCCATGGAAATTGGCGCGCGTAGTTACTCGATGCGCGACAGTGGATTTTCGTGTCCATAAGCGAATACGAGTGGTTTCGGTGGAAACGGAGTGGATCAGGGGACGCTATCGGTTGTCGAAGATCATGGCACCGACCTCTCGGCGCCGCGCCGCAGTCGCGGATAAAGGACACGGTGTCGGATGACGATAAAAATGTGACACGGGGAAAAATCGTCGGAACTACGTGCCGCGAGCACGTGACCGGCAGTTAGTACCAGCTGGCTTCTTGTCGCTCTGGCAAATTGCACGAAACGAACCCTCGAGATTCTGCCGTGATAGCACGCATTAATTACAAACTCGGTAATTAGTTGGACTCGAAAAGAGAGAGCTTTCCAATGGACGGGCTTAAACGGCTGAATTACCGAGCTGGCATATGCTAACGTCGCAATTTCCGCGACTCAGAATTTCCGAATATCCTCCACTTTCACGCTGGTGTCCCTTTTTTCCCTTGCTCTTATCTCTCGTTTCCTTCCTTTCCGTCGTTGCTTCATCGACGAATGATAACACCGTTCTCAACGCAAACTTTAATCTGTAGTATCCATTGAGTGAGTACCCTGGAGTTTACTTTCCTGGGAATGAACCCGCAATCGAAATTGATCTATCGAAATCCCAAAATTACGAATTTTCCTACAAACGCCCGATTTTTGGCCAAAATGAAGTATTTTAAAAGAAACTCGTATATTTTGGAAACTGCGAGTGAGAGAACGATTTCGATTACGAATTCGTGTCCAGAGAAGTAAGCTCTACGAGGGTATTACAGATTAGGGAAATAATTAAAATTTTTTGAACAGCGTAGTTCGATCGTGCATCGCTTACAATCGATATCAGAGGGATCGCGTTAGCTGTTGCGAATTATTGTTTAACTCTCATTAACCGGGAGTTTGATTAAGTTCTCTGGTTATTTTCTCCCGACAGCTTGAAAAGGTTCGCGGTTCTCACCCTGGCCAGTATTGTCGATAATTTAGTTACGAAATCTTGTTATCGAAGTCGTAAATTGCAAATTTAAGCTTTGTGCGTGCAATATGCGAGCTTATTAAACCCTCGATCAGATGTTGCCGCGTTATTCCAAGCAATTAGAGAATTCGTTCGAAAATAATTTACGGGATTAACAATTCCTACTTTGTTTATTACCGTTGCGCGCAATTTTCGCGATATCTGTCTTCCTCCGCGACACGGGGGACTTTATCGCGGCGTAAAAACACGAGAACAGGTGTTTGGAGAACTTCTAATTATCCTGAATCGCAGAGGATACCCAGTGCTCGCGATTACGTAAAACCACGGAGAAATCGAGCAAAGATGAAGTCGTGTGGGAAATTTCTTCGCGTGTCAACGATCGTACATCGATTTTAATTATCCCGTTTAATTCAGCGCGTTTAATGCCGCAAATCGGATCAACGGAACAGCGTTTCGTTATACCGAGGATGCGACCTACACACGGTATATTCTTCCTCGTTGAAACGTCCGTCAATTAGACGAATGCTACGCGAGTGCATCAGTGAAATCGCTGGTCGAAAGAGGAAAAAATCGTGCGACGTGTAATAAAATTAGTCCTCGTCTTGCTCGTAAAATTCGCGCGAACAGAATTGCTCGCGTAACAGAATTTTATCTTTGCGTGGAACATTGCACCTGCAACTTACACCCGTTCAGCTCGAGTGATACGAAGGAGGCGATGAAATTACACGCTTTGCCTGTCGACAATGCAGAAGGTCGACTAACGTTACGAGCGACGATCGTTGCTCTGAATTCGCGCGTCGATCCTGTTTCCAGAACGCCCGAAATCGCCATGTCGGCGACATTTTTGTCAAAGTGGATCGTTACGGACCTTGGACAAAGTGTGCACGTCGCTAATTCGAAAGACAGTCGAGCAAATCATGTGCCTACCGACTCGCTTGTCGAGCAGTTCGCGAATGGAGAAATAATTGGAATTTATTCGTCGCACGTGTGTATATACGCGAAACGCGACGGTCAGGAAGAATCATTATTTTTAAAAATACCACGCGATGTTGTCGAAGGAACAAAATGGACGTCACGGTGTATCCAATTAATCTAATATTGGCCGTGATCGAGCGACGGTAAGCGACGAACACCGGGAAAGCTTAGACCGACGCCATTTTCAATAACACCGTTAAAACGCTATAGTCCACGCTTTTCCAGTGGGGTTTAGGCTAATTTTCGAAACGGCCGCCGATTCCGCCATGTTTTCGTCGTTAATTATCAAATGGACGGACGCGCACTGTGCGTTAATGATTTTATTCACGGGTCAATTTAAAATTTCATCTTTCATAGCGTTCGCGATTAATTAACGCGAACGTATGCTACGGTAATTTGAGAAAATTCCAGCCGAACTTAAGCACCGGCTAAAATCAAACATAAAAGCTTCTCGTTTATTTCCGTCGCCGTGATGCGCCATCGAAAGATCGAAAATTCATCGCGAGAGATTATTTAAAACGTAATGGATTTCTCGCCGGGACGATCGAATAAGAGACGGAGTCCATTTCCAAGGTGGCGACGAAGAACGGAGTAAATAAAGCAATAACGAAATTACGGATTCATCACTGCTGACGTCCTGTTTCCTAACGGATTATCGAATCAATATGAATTCGAGATTGCTCGAAAGACGAGAGGCGTTTCTGCCGCGATACATATTTTACGCTGCCATAAAGCTTTTCGCCAAATGATTTACGACTCGTCAGATTTTTTCCCAGCTACACGTATGCAAATTTCAAGCTAACCGTCTCGTTGGGTACAATGGAATTACTTCGACGAGACATTTTCGTTGTCAAACCAGCACCGTTTACGACTAGGCAAACTTTATTATAGAAACGCGATAAAATCGTTCGACGTACAAAGGAACGCGAACCGTCTGTTTGCCCTCGCTCCGAAACTAACAAGATTTCGCTTTCTTAACAGCGTGTTCCGCGTTTGACCCCCTTTGTCGCGGAGATAGCTTCGCGCGAAAATGTTCATCTCTGTGCCATTTTTCGCTAGGAATTTATTATTAGATTATCCGTTTCGCGAGGCCAGCAATGACTGTTATATTCCGATAATTATTTTCCCGTGAAAATTGAAGCGGAACAAACGGACAGAGCGAATGAGAGCGCTCGATCGAGATCTATTAGCGAGGAAGAAAGACCTCAAGGGCGAGCTGTGCATTACGAGATAAACGTCAGCTCTCTGACCGAATGCGTGATCTTTCTTATCGAATTACGCGCCACAACCGGAGAAAGAGTCGAACGAAATAGAGCCACAATTGGACATAATTAGTGCCCTCGCGGGAGATCTTCACCTCAGCAACGACAGACCACGGCTGACTAACTTTTAACTCGCAACGTTGCTCCCGTCTCTCCCGTTAATTATTCATTTCTGCGCGGGCGTTGTCCGCGTGAAACTTTACAGAACCAACGAAACTTTGGCAGAATCGCCTATTCCATATGTAATCGCCGAGAACTCTCAGCGTCTGCCTGGCGAAACGTGATCGCGTTCGTCGTCAAAGGCGACGCGCGCGAAAAATTATGCAACGCGCGCTTCTCCGTATCGCTTCGTCGAAAAGGATATTCGATACCGATCGAGACACGATTCGCGGGATGGGAAATAGGAAAAATTTCGACGTTCAGGCATTCTAACAACGGTACTCGCCATAGGTGTTCGCTTCGTTTCTAGCCAATCGGAGAAGATCTTTGGTGGCTGCTAGATTTATTCTCGCGAGAGGCTCGAGACTCTGGCTGGCAGACGGCATTCCAAAGACGCGAGTAATTTTCATTCACGACCAAAGCCGACGGAATGAAATTTACATGTGCAGCTTGGTCCGGCACCAAGTGCCATTGTTACGTGCACAAGTGCACGGCCATAAGGACGCGTACGGAGCCATTTGCATGGCGGCGTTCAAGCTCGCGTCTTGGCCACGCTTTTTATTTCGCGTCTGTCGAACCATTTTTCAACGTATTATGGAGCTTTAAAGTTTCGAGATCCGCGTATAAAACGTTGATGGCAGAAGCACACGTCGCGTTCACGGGTTCGTGTTTCGCAGTAAAGGAATACGCGAATCCGCGATATGGTACGCGAGATGCAGTAACGTCGGAGAAATACGCGTACTATAGCGTTCACTGTCCATAAAAATATGTTGTAACATACGAAACATTAAACGTTCAAAGTTTGTACGTACTTTTCCCTTTCTACCCTCTGCTTCTTTCCTCTTTTCTGCCTTTTCCCCATTCGCGTGCGTTACGTACGCGCTCGGAGCGTTCAATCTTCAGGAAGACCAATTAATTCCGTTTAATCCCGACGTCGTCTCTATGGATCCCATAAATACGTCGTATAATACTCCTACGTTAGTATGTCACATAATGAGCTGGATTAATAACGGGAATTCCTGGGGATGTCGGTACGAACTCGTAAAATATGCGCGGCTGCAATTACGTATCTCGTTGAATCCGTTACAGCAAGAAAATAATTCACATCCAGGCCCTCTGAAACTGTTCAATGCTCGTTTCAACGTTGCTCGACAAATTATTCGTGCGTAACGTTATTTCGTTGACTTATCGCGCGCGCAAAAGAAGCATCGGAAGCGCGTCGCGATTATTTCTCGACTGGAAGGTAGGAGTGTTTACACGGCGATAAATCGCATCGAGCTTCCGAACGGAAAAGAAAATTCGACGTCGACTCGATGGAGGTGACGCGCGGTCGCGAAAATACGCGTTCGGCCGGAAAATTCGAGGATCAATCGAGGCTATTGCGAGATTATTCGAACGTAATTCAGAATAACGCCTCTGGCGACACTGCCATAAATCATGGCATTTCTCGTAAAAGTTTCCAGCGGTTTTAAAAAATTGTTCAAACCTCTCGGAATTGATGATCTCGCGTAAGTAAGCAACCTACAAAACACCGGTATCAACGTCCTCGATAATTACTGCTCGTAACTCGTAACACGCTTGCAAATCTTCGTGATTTGCTGTCGCGTTCAGCGTTAGATCATCAAGGGAGTCGTCGTTAAACGTAAATTACGGTCGTGCCGGTGGAATCTTGACAAAAAGGGAGAAAGAAGGAGAATAAAATAAAATAACGCATCCATCTTGAAGTTGGCTCGTCGTTTGCCTGATAAATTAATTACTCGCGAGGACGGTATCAAAGTCGAAACGTTGTCGCGATACGTTCGTCCGAAAGCGTCATCCCTCTGTACAGACTTCTGAGATGGTGTCACTGTGTCGCTTTGAACATGTTCGTTCGGCCTGTTTGCACGCATGCATGTAGCCCGGCGATGGATGCTGGTCTGATTGTGAACATAAATTACGAGGTACTAGGCGAATAGAGCACACACAGCCGTGATATTTGGATCAGTCGCGTGGAACATGGCGTGGAAGACGAGAAAGGGCTAGGTCCTCTCCACCTACTCTCTCTCTCTCTGTCTTTCCATATCTCACCGCATTTCTCTCTTTTTCTCCCGTGCACCTCGCACTTCGTCTTCGGCGCGGAAATTTCACAGAGTTTCCGAATAACGTCGAGCGACGTAACGTTTGACAAGTTTCAAACAGATGCGCCCCGGCGCGTAAAATTTATACGCCGCGCCCGTGAAATAAATTACACGCACGATAATTAGAATTCTACGGAGATGGAATTGGATTTTGAAGCGGCTCGAACGGGAACGGTCTCGAGTAATTAAACTTCAGCAACCAGCCAGCGCTGGATATATTTAACATTTATTTAACACTCGTATTGGCCACCGATCGCGTTATATAAGGAACTACGACAGGGAAGAAGGATCACCGGCGGGGAAAAAAAGGGAGGAAGAGCAGTCGCGAGTTAAGGATAACGATCCATGTTTCTCGTAACGGAACCTTGCTGCTTCGTAAATCGATGAACCCGGTGAAATAGATGGGACCGGAAGGTTTCGCGGATCAGTTGGAGTGGAGTGGAGCACAAAAGGGGCTGGTGAATACGGATCGGGGAATTCGACTACTCGCTCGAACGCGCCTCCATCGTCCATGCATGGATTTCGGGAAGTTTAAGGACGATCTCTTTGCGAGTCAATCGCGGGGAAAGGTCCGTCGGGATGAAAAACTCGCGAATCGCTCGATCGCCTTTCGACGTGGCAGTGCGATCGGAAGCGGATGCTGATTCGACACGCGAAATCGACGGGACCGGGATCGTTACGACGGTTACTTATGACGATCGTTAAGCCCGTTCGAGGCATAAATCGGATTATTTTTTCATAATTAATGGCAGAAGCAACAGGAAACGCTTGTGTCGGTAACGCTATGTGTCGGGGGAAAAATCGAGCAAGTAATTGATTATAGCGTAAATAACGAGTTGCTCGAAAGCGAGTATATCGAGCCGACGTAAATGTCGTTAACATGATATATACGGGTCGAAACAGGGATCAGTTTGAAGCGGTCTTGAATGCAAATTGCGAGTCGTGGCGCATTCGGTAGCGCCTACACACGCATACCTGGCGCAGACGTCTGATATTAACGACCGAATGTAATGATCGTTACGCGCCTTTGTTCTTGCAGCTTGAACGCTAAGACTCCGAGGCTTAGTCGTATTACGATACGCAGAAAGTATGCGCGATCTAATCTCGGCTTCGACGGGACTCGGTGTTTTAACGCGAGCTACCTCGACTCGAAGCCTAGCTATTAATCGTCGATCGTGTAATTCGTCGATCGTCGGCTTTCGAACGGAAAATCGCACCTAACGACGAATTCTTCGCAGATTCGATCCCCCTTTTTTCCCTTTCCCTGCCACTTTTCTTTCCAGGCACGTTGCGATATCCGATGCATGCCAATAGCGTGTAAACAGCAAAGGTGCATACACGCGCTGCAAGCTGAGCCTCTCTATTCGAGGAATCTTACGCAGCCTGAAACGAATGTTGATCGACGGCGAATCGAAACGTTTCCGGGCTGCGACGAGAATTTTTCACAACGATTCGAATATAACGAGTGATAAGGAATCGGTATGCAGTTCTAGAGAGCATTACGAATCGCGATTCGTAAGCTGCTCGGAATCCACCGAAGGCGACCGTGATTAATCGACGGAAGTCGCGATAAAAGTTTCTTAGACCGTTCCCGATCACGCTCGCAATTGTTATCGACAGTCTTGCAAATTTTTCCTCGAATCGACTAGTTTTTCTCCCGTCCCCTATTGTACGTTCCTGTTAAAACTTTCATACATATCTCGATATCGATAATCTTTCAAGAGGTACATAGATATTCTTCGGGAAATCGTAAAATATAAAAATTGCGTACGCACCTAGTTGTCTCTTCCGACTTTTCACGTGTCTCGTACGCATATCTTTCTCGATATTCAAAGTTCGAGTCGATTCGAACGAAAATCGCAGAGCGATGATTTCCCCAGCTTGAAAAAGATATTTCCAATTAATATCTGTCTTATATCTTATCAGATATTCGACGATTCTAGCTGGAAAGATGATCTTCCTTGATTATATCGATTTCGTTGTCATCGATATCGAAATAATCCTGAGAGCTGCCGCATGTTCGGAAATTGTTCGCGGGATGATCCAAATGGCAGAATTAAGGACGTAGCGAAACGAGGTCCTCGTAAACTAGCCCGATTTGCGAACGATAAAGAAAGCTCGACGCAACGAAGAAGAAAGTAAAAAACAGGAGGGAAATGAAGAAAAAAAAGGAGTGATTCCCGGGAACTGTTGGTCTCGTAAAAACTGGGAAGATAAAATGAGGTCGCCAGGAAAGCAGATAAAACCGACATCGCGTGCTCCTGGTCTCCTTTTTTACCAGTGGAAAACGATGGGAAAAAGGGTCGCGATAAAACGACACGGTATTTCTTCGGATTTTCGGTGCTTCCGATTACGTTATTCTCATATTTCGCATCTGTTCGCGAATCACGGTAATTAAAGCGACGGGATAAAACGGCGGTCATAAACGAGGGGCAACGATGAAATTCAAATACAGAAACTAATATCTGATGGAATATCGATGCGATTAAATATTAACAACGGGTCTATTTGCTTGCAGGTATGTACTCGTAATAAATGAAACTCGGTATTAATAGTCACGAATCCGAGGCCACCGATGCGGAAAATTTCGAGCACGTAAAACGTCAAAGATTCGACCCTAAGCGCCTAAGAATCGATATCGAAGACACAGAGAACAGAGGACGTAGGTGATCTGTAACTCGTGAGATTTATTACGCTCTTTCGAACCATTGGGACTCTACTACATCTGAATAACTCCGGACACGTATACGTTTGAAAAGGATAAGGGAAACGGAAAAACGTTCGGAACCTTGGAATATACAAAGAGCATTAGTTTACCGAAATTTTCAACGCACGTAGGACAGGTATTATATGCTGGAAGCTGATCCTGTAACATTTCAACGATGCTAGAATCTTCGTTGTTCGAGGTACTCGAAAATGGACCCTCTGTAAATTACCCGTGTCGAGGAACCGTAATTTCTGGATCTCCAAGGTTGTACCCAGATCTAAGTTGCCTCGATTTCGGAATCCTCTCGAGTTCCCGTGCAAACTCGATTTCGAAATTTCTTCGACCCCAGAGTTACCATAGCGTTAGTAATCTTCAGACATACAGAGTTGTCGGTATCTGTGAACCCCAATGGCGTCAGGGTCATCGTGGTCTGAAGGTCAAAGTTTTCGAGCTGCCAGGATTCCGGAGGTCACCGGACTGGCGTGAGTGTCGAGGTCTTAAAAGTTATCGAGGTATCGGAAGTCCCAACGGCCCTTCGGATTTTGTGAGTCTTCGGGGTATCGGGGATCCCCGGTGGTTTGTGGGTGTCGAACGTGGTTTCAAAGCGATGTAATTTCGCAGGAATGTAATTTCCCGGTAATTTGAAAGATCTCGAATTCCGGTGGGTTTAACGGTCCCGTTTGGGGCAGGAGACGTTCGATGTTCTCGACATATATGAATTCAAACGATCACGAGGATTATCCGAGCTCCTCGGACTACTTAGGAACTTTCGTCGTTTCGGAGTCTCGGATCTTCCAGGGCTTTCTTCGATTTTCCTTGATTTCTCGAAGCTGCGAGTCGCCTGTATCGAATTCTCCGAGCCCGAGGCTACTTTTACCAGGCTCCGTGTATCCGGAGTTATCGGTATCGAGCTGCTACGTGTTTGAAGTAGTTCGTATCGGGTCTCGCGTGTCTGAACTTTACGTTATCGAGCCTCGTAACTCAAATATCGCGTATATTTGATCCCAGGGTACCAGAAACATCCGAATTATATTTTACGAAACCGTATTCTCCGATAGCGGGACTGGACTCGTCGATTTTAATCCACTCGGCGAATTTTCGTCCGCCCCTGAGACCGACGAAACCGTTGAGCCGTTTTAACGGAGGAGCAGGATATATGGTTTGACGAGGGGAATTTCGATTTCCGAAGGATTATGCTGGGTAAAGTATGGAATATCGTATGGCACGACACGCGTAGATTTATTTTAACGAGAAACAGGGTGAGACGCATCAGTCGGAATATGCATCGTGTTTCTATGCACGAAACAAGTGGCTACGGGTATAGCGGGTTAGAGAACCGGCTCGGCGGTACCAAGTGGTTGCCACGGCGCATCGTGACGCGCCGGTGTATTGGCGCGGCGCTGCGATCGAGACGCCAGTACACCGCGCGCTGTCGACTCGTCTACATGTCGTGTTCTGTTACGTTCGCTTATCGCTCGCATCAACGTGTTCCTCTTCGCCTCTTTGCGCATCCCTCAGTGCGCATTTTGTTTACCAGCCACCCTAGAAATCCTCGATGCGGTACGTGGCTCTTTCCAAACCACTATTTTCGTAAATATCCGCCGGTGTGCGAACCGAAACGTACCGGTTCACGGCGGACGCGGTAAACGTTTCTCTCAAACACGAATCAACGGTGATCGAATCTCGTCCACGACGTATTCCTTCAGTGAGTAAAACGCATTTCTTTTTCACCGTCTTTTAGCTCGACCAGACTGTTGCTAACGTGTATCGAAGTATCTTGTGTTATCGAGCGGTGTATTTCGTAGTTACCGGTACCTGCCGCGTATCGATTTATCGTCGCACCTCGTTGCGTGTGTTTTCCAGTAATCTTTCGCGCTGCAATTTTGAGGTTATCCTCCTCTTTCTCGTAACCGCCGCGCTGCTCGTTTCGTCGTTTAGCTGTGCTCCGCTTGACGCTCCGTTTCGTGGCATGTTATTACATAATTAACGAACCAATCGATAGTTACTAGGTCGCATGTGCAAATGTGCCCGGTATAGGTTACATGAAATATACGTTGTCCGAATCGTTACGCCGGCAACGTTCGTTCAATTTCGTCATCGGTAATTTTACTTGGCGAGCACGACGCTCGAGGAAAGCACTTTGCTTTCGTTCGCCTCGTTCGTTTGCCCTTCGTTCGACTCGTCGAGTTCGCTGGCTAACGATATTCAGGCGGGGAGTAAACAGCGCGGTCTCGGGTCAACGTGACTGGTCGTGGCGAAACGGGTGATCGGTTTCGCGGCACGTAGGACGACGATGACGCGCGCAGGATCGACCGTCCTTGAACGGTCAAAAATATGTTTGCGGGTCCACGCGAGTCGACCTACTCTCCCCGCGATGGACGCGAGATTCTCGCTGCAAACCTGCTCACCTTCGTCCTCACTCTCGGATCGGACGCATCCGTGACTCTTCTTTCGAATCTTCCGCTTAGCTGAATCTTCGCGATTCGCCGGACGTTGCTCGAGTTTCCCCGCTTCTCCGACTCCTCTTTCGCGAATCTTTCTTTCTTTACGCGAATCGCAATCTGGCTTTAATTCTCGCGATGGATTTCGTGGAACGAGGAGTTGGACGAGACTCGGGAAAATGAAAATTCATCGCGACTCGTGTTGGAACGAGCGATTACGTAACCAGGTTGCAACGTCATCGCCGGCTGGTGGAAACGCTCGATTATCGGGAGAATTTGGAGTAGGAGTTTCTACAGTCAGCGAGATTTCGAATCGGTGCTTCCCTTGATTAACAGCGAACTCGTTTCGCACGGATTCTCAAAGGTGTTGGAATATTCAAGAATACCGGCGAGAGATCGTACGCGGTCTACCGATTGTCCCGAGAACCATTCGAAATTCCAACGAATTAACCGGAAGCTTGACAATTCTCGATCAGCTACGAGCACCGTCTAATCCACGATCGATCTGCGGTTCGTTGCCTCTCCTCGGTTAACGTCCACCTCGGTTTTCCGCGCTGGCTGTTCTATCGCGGCGTGAACATCAGGAATCCCTCTGGCTCGAGCAATTCCATTAGCTTTGTAGAAGAGAATAGCTGAGAAACAGCGAAAGCAATCGGGAAACGTTGCACGCTTTTCCCTGTATTAAAGTCCCCTCCGCCAAAAGCGTTCGGTTTCGCTTCTCGAGAAAACGTCGAAAACGTCGAAAACGTCGAATCTGTCACTGTCGAACGTTCTTCCTCGTCCTCGATGAAGTACGATAAAGTCTCGCTTTTCTTTTCGATTCTCGCGTCTGAGAAATTTTTGCGTTGCAAATTTCGTCGAGGTTTAACGATAAACTCGAAATTCCGCGAAAAGGGGGGGGGGGAAAGAAAGGTTTCGGAAGACGTAGACAGCTCGCGATGGACGTTCGGATGATCCTCTCGGTGGTGTTGTACCTTGAACGCAGATCGGACGCGAGACCGGTCACGTAGAGGAATTCCGGGAACACGGTGAAACTTTTCGAGGGAACGTGGACGTTAGATTCGATCAGCCGACTGCGACGTAATAATTTCCTCTTCGGATACGTTGGCCAATTTTTTTTCTTCTTTCTCTGTTTCCTATACAGATGCGAAGCGAATGCCGAAGCGTCTCGTCGCTGGCCGAAATTCGCGATAAACCCGAACGGCTGTGATTCCGTGGAGCACGATAAAAATGTAGAGCCGAGGTTGCCGTGATTGATAACGGTCCCGATCAATAATACGCCGAGCGAGATAAAAAACAGCGAGTTCCATGAACGTGTCCGAGTATGTGGTTTCGCGAATACGTGCACGTAACGGTTCGATGTATCGATAAACGTCAAAATGTGAGCTGGAGATTCTGAGACTCGAAACGTCGGGAAAGAAATTTTCCGGATACGAATGTAATCCCCGTTAAACTATCGAATAACGATGCGCGGTACAAGTGTGAACGTGTGATCCGTGTTCGACGAGGCAAATTATCCGTCAACGTCGAGTGAAATGAGTGAAAAAGGTGTGGTGTCGTCGCTGAAGAATCGTGAAAGGGTGAGCGGAAGTATCTTCTGGAGGCACAGCTGGCACTGCTCTGCCTATTTATCGAGGGAATTGTCCTTTAGCAAGCTGAACTGCCCTGTTCGTAGCTGGGACAACATGGCTCGGGCCAAGACCAACAAGTAAGAGTTCAAGAACCTTTTGTACACTTTTTTTTCCTTATCGGCCGAGGAATGCATATTTCGATGGTTGACACGGCTAAGAAACGTACGGGGTGGTGTCTCTCGAATGAAACGTCTAGGTTTACGAGTATGTTCAGCCGCATTCTTTTTCCAGTCATCGAACCTCACCGACAGTCACATACCCCAAGCAGATATTCCACGTCGTGAAACGGTTCGAACAGCTGAATCATTCGAGACTATCGGTCGATTATTCACGAGAATCGAATATCCCTTTACGAATTTGCCAACTAGCCGAGGCAGTCGTCGACGACACCTAACGTACCTGAAATTCCACGAGGGTACATGTCACGCACGAATTCGCCGCATTACGCGTGTTATTCGCGCTTTTTAACCGTTATCCTTGAAACGTTAGGCGTTTAAACGCAAAGGATTTAAATATACATGACGCGCTGCTATCGCGGCGAACGTCATTTTATAGGCCTACATTAACGAGGGAACATTTGAAGAAGCGCGTTACTTTTTTATTTTTACACGTTCGACCATAAAGTTTTACCTGGAACCGCGAGCGCCTACGCGCGCAGGCGTTTGCAAAATGCGCGAGCAGAAAGTTAAGCGGGTATAACGGATGCCTGCGTGGCGAGGCTGCAACGTTATCGGGAAAGGGTGCATACCGAGTGGTTGTTGTGCACGCGTATTATTACATTTCGCATTCGTGGCCCTATCGTAACGCGATATTTCACGTTTCGCGAAGATCGCGAACTCGCGCCCCGCGTTATAAATTTCGCGAAACCTCGCCGCGTTTTCGTTGCCGTCTGGCACGCAACGTAATTACGCCCTGCTGTTTTCTCTCGCCAGGGTGTTGGTCGCGTTTACCCCCCGAAGTAAGAGTTCGCGACCCTTGATCGTTCCACGCTCGCGAACTTTCGATCCCTCGACGTTGCATATTCGTCGCGATCGATGACGCTCGATGACGCTCGATACCGCGACGAGACGAGAAATTCTTTCAAATTTTTTCAATCGAAACCCTGGGGCAGCTTCCAGTGGATCCCCGTTCGACGAATTAATCGAATTCCGCGGCGATCGAGGGGGTGGAGAGGGAAAAAATATTACGAGTAAGACGCAAACTCGAAATTACGGGGCCTTTCGTTCCACGCGAGAGGGATTCGAGACTTTTAAGTAAATTTCGCTTTATTAATTGCCAACGGAACCTTCGCGATACATTTTCCAGGCACGTAACGCGCAGACGCGTTGCCCTGGCGAACGCTGCACCGCGCTACAAGGGTGGCTTATAAACTTTCGTTCGAGTCATTTCCTTATTCCGAACACGATTAACCGAACACTCGGTCATCGCTAAACTGTTTATTCCACCGATTTACGTCGTTGCATGAATTTTATCAGCGAAGCGCTGGCATTTCGAGTCCCGTGCTTGTAAATTCCGGCGAGAACGGCTTAGGACACGCGGTGTCCTCTTATTACGCGTCGTTAGACTTTATCTAAATTGAATTTACGGGGGTGTGCGGGTGGGAAAAAGAAGGTTGTTTGAACGCGAGTGAAACTTGGCGATCGGTGAAATCACGACGATGAACAGCCGCGATATAACGAAAGCGTTCGTTTCTTTTTTAACGAGCAGCGATGATCTCGCGTAGAAATGCGGGGTCATCGATCTTTCATATTGGAAAACAGTTTTCGTCGTTGGTCGGCTAGAATAAAGGGGGTGACTCGGCGCTAATTAACTTCCCGCGCGTCAGCACGACGGATCAAAAATGTCTACAAACTCACGGGGTCGTCGTCGTCGGCGCCATAGCCATCGTCGCCGTCACCCAGACGATTCTCGACTTTCCCTTTGCAGTCAGTGCCCGGTAATGAGAACGGAATATCGCGGCTTGATAAAAATTCCAGGGCTCCGAAAAGCTTTCCCGACGTGTTCGTGGTAAAGTTAATTAATTCGTAACGACAAAGACGCAAGGACGAGTTAAAGCGATATCGAGTTGGCTCGGTTCGTTGATAATTAAGTTGGAGAATGATAAAGACGAGTATAATGATATTTTATACCGCGTTCGCCTCTATCGTCCCTGACCGATCGTCTAAGAAAAACATACCGAAGAAATAAATCCCATCCCCTCCGATTCTTATGCCGTTGTAAGTCCGCCTTTATCGACAGCTTCCGAGGTCTATAGAGAAAACGCGGCCGGTTGAAAAACATACAAATCGAACGACCCCGTTGTAAGAAATCATGGAATAATGGCCTAAGGGAAAGGCAATTCGATCATTCATTATCCTCCATGATCCAGCGTTTAAAGAGGCTGCGTGAAACGCTACCATTATTTCGATCGATAGATCTGCCGGGCAGTAACGATCCCCCGCGCAACGAGGACTCGAAACAGATGCGGCGATAAAAGAATCCTCGGTCCACTTTTCCCTCGCTTCCTCGCTCCAACAATCCCGCGGTTTAACAGCGAGGAAAGGCGAAAAGAAAAACCGAGGTGACGGTGAAACGAAAACAGCTGAGAGTCGCGCGGGTAATTCGCCGTTTCGGGCAAGGGGGAATATTTTATCCGTTTATTAAATCGCGAATTTAAAGGACAAGACCCGTGGTCTGAAAGAGTTTCTCGTGCCTCGAATATCCTTCGAGCATAATTTCTCGAAGGGATAAAGCGATGGGCGAACGACGCGGAGGAGTACGGGCGAGAAGAGGAAGAGGAAGCGGAAGAGGGAAGACGATTAATCGTCAAAGTCCAAGGGCGGTTCGGGATGAATTATTAATTCGACGGGAACGAAGATTAATCGGCCTTCTCCGTGGCGGAAACAAACTTTTCGTCCGCTTCGATTGGATCGCGTGGTCGATGCAGATCACTCGGGAGCAATTGGCCCGGCGGGAAAGAAAATGGAATTGCCCGCTTTCTTTCGCGACCCGACCTAATGGCACGAGAGGAAGCCGTAGGATTTCCACCCCTCGCGCAATCGCCGTCGTAATCGTACACGCGAATTTCCGCAGTCGAACGAACAACCGAATCGCATCCGTGCTCCTCTATCTCCCGTGTTATAATTCCGTTCCCGTTCTCCGCGTGTACTCGCGTTGCGATCTCGATAAGCGACAAAGGTAACCCTATCGTTGCGTAACACAATGGAACGGTTATCCGGGGTGCGCGCAAGAAAGAAACGATTCGTCGAGCGAAACGAACGGAGCATATAAAATACACGGTACGTAATCTATGCATAATGAGCTAGTAAGGAGGTCCGAATGGAATATTCGAGCACGCGATCACGAGAGACGGCTGCAAACAGATGCAATAGGGAAGATGTCCAATGAAAGCCTACGGCAGGAGGCGGTTCGAATTCTCCGAGTTTCCTCGAGGCTCCTCTTGTGAATAATTTCGCGATACGATACACAAAGCGGGAAGGGTAAGAGAGAGAGAGAGAGAGAGAGGGAGAGGGAGGGAGAGGAGAGGATGGGAAAAATAGGAGAGGAAAGGGAGGGGCGCGGAGGGTTGGTTGGCTATCAGAATGTGATTTAGGTCGGGAATTCACGATGCAATATCAATGAAATACGAGCCCCCCGAGGCTGCCTCGTCCGCATCGTCCATTGTCTGCTTCGGCAGAAACTGCTTCGCGAAGAGCCGACTGGCGTGCGGTATTAAAGAAAAACTGGTCTTGGAAGAACCTGCCTGGTACCGAAGGGGGACCTCGCTGCCTTCGTACGCGACGTTTCCCGCCGAGAGCGACCATATAAACATCCGTAAAGAGATGTCGCGCGGAGGTTCAATTTTCGTCGGCAATTATCCCGATGCGAGACTTTGGGGTAATTACGCGATAAACTTTCGCGGCTGCGTTCCGAAAACCCACACTCCTCGACTGCCCCCGTCACGGAAAGGGGGTGTAGGTGGCGAGGAGAAGCGCAATCGATGCTAGACGAATTTAAATCGTCAGCGTCGTCACGAAATTATTCGAAACGTCCGTCGCCCACAATAATAGCAAGAAACCCAAAAGGCAGATCGACGTAACGCGTTGTCTATTGCATAGCTCGTTAGGGGATGAAAAATGCGTTTGTATTAGCCTAAAATAGATATCCTCCAAACGAGATTACCGTACGATCCAATTTACGCGAGTTCTCATGAAACGATAGTAGATCGCTGCTCGCGATTCGTCTTCGTGTTTCAAGGACTGCTCTCAATTTTAAATCTCTCGCGACATAAATGGTAACGACGTTCCGAGGTACGGTTTTAACGTCGTTGTTCATCCCACGAGCGATTCTCGGATCCAGGAGATCGTTTCGATTATCGGGGATAGCCGACAGATGCGCTCGGAGCGATTAAAAGGTAAAACGCTATCCGGAATCGTGTGTCGTGTGTGAAAATTATTCCGCGAAACGTAATTTCCCTTCCGGGGCGTCGTTAAAACGGCGTACGAGTGCGGTGCTCGATCGGACGAAAAAGCCGCGACATTTCCACGAGCCACGGGACGAATAACGCGCGCGTGTGTGCGTCCGCGTTTCACCTTCGTAGGAAACACGAAACTAGCGAGGTTAACCGCATCCTTTCCGCAGCGGCTGTCCATTCAGTGCGATCCTGCGTCACGCATAAAATACGCGTGCCGATGCGCCGCTGCGGAGTGCATCGCGTTGCATTCACCTTGGCTCTCGAACGTCGGATCGTTGTCACCGATGCGCGCGAATCGTCCCGTAATTCTGCGAAATCCTCGGTAAATCCTCTCTGGATGGTCATCCCCGCGGAGGGACTGCTCGAATTAACAGCTGAAACGGTTTACGACGGGATCGAGACGCTGTCGCGCGAAACGTAAGACCTAAAAACGGGTCGAGGGAATTCGGAGCGAGCGATGTTTACCAAGTTTCCCTCGGGAAACTTCGATTTTCGGATGAAAGATGGTAGAAAGATGGCGGTAAAGTAACGATCCGAGTACAAAGAAGGGCCGAATTTTACCCGTCCAATTAGCCGCCGACTTTAATTGAAACGCCAAGAAGTTTTCTTCCTCCGGAATTACCTTCGCTTAATTACCCTACGAAACAGTGGTATTCGCGATTAGATCGAGACCAGGGGAACTTCGGACCGGTAGAAAATACCAGGATGCAATTAATTCCGCCAACTTTTACGATGGATCTCCGAGTTGCTGGAAAACGATACCTCATCTCGGGATATTCCTTTCGCGCTGACAATGCAACGGTCTTGAATTCACGCGCTCGTGACAACCGCCAACTGCGACACACACACGAGTACACGGGACACGTAACTGACCCAGTTCGCCTCGACCACGTCTCCGAGCACGAAGGCCGAGGTGAGGATTCTTTGTCACCTAGGACACGGTAATAATTTCGTCTCGTCTTCGCGGCACGGCTATTATGCACGCTTTTCTCCGCTTACATTCGTCTCGAGAATATTTTTCCCTGCTCGTCCGTATGTGAGCCCAACAATGTCAAGCCTCGAGACGCTTGCGCAACTTTAAAATTACTCGGCCACGTATTTTCGTCCTCTTTTGATACCAGCACGAGTGCGCGTCCCTCGAACGTGGCCGCCACTTGGTCCAGAGGGGCGCCTCTCCGTCTGCGCGATTCTTCTTTGTCTCTCCTTCTCTCGTCGCGTTTAAACGATAAGTCGTCGACGAGCTAAATTTGCCGGATGTTCCCACCGCGACGATTTGTATTTTCTCGACACTTTGGTCCGATTCGTCGCGAAACGATCGATTAATCGTGCTTACCCTTACCTCGACTCTAGGAGGCGTGACAAATGACCTAACCACTCGACGTTAGCGTCGCGTCGTCACGGGGTAACCTTGGCGAACGAGAGAACCAAAGGGACGAAAGAAGGGTAGCGTGACGCGAGGGGAGAAAAAGTCTTTGACCTTCGAGATCTCCGACCTCCGTGATCGACGATGGGTGATCCCGTAGGACGCTCCTCGAGGATCGGAACGATTAAGTTGCCAAAGATTTCCGGCTGGAGGCGTAGTCGGGGTGACAGTGTCGAGAGGAAGGACGTAACAGAGTATTCGAATAGAGACGACGTTGTTCCCGAAGATTTCTCGAGGGCCTTCGAACGCGGATGGTCTTGGTCGTCGAGTTTCGCGGGTCGATACGTCTTCGAGGAAGTTATTCGCGTTTCCTGTACACGGGAAGCTTCGTACCTATTCGGGCGAGTGCTCCGAGTGGCACGTCGCGAAAAACTCGGGTCTAACGGGACGCGAGAAACGGCACAGGGAAAGAACACGGGCTCGGCTCGACTAGTAGAGACGTTTTGCCGCGCTGACCAACGCGACTGAAGAACAGACGTTAACAGACACGAGGGAACAGGCATGACGTGCGACGATACGAGGCAAGAAACGATGGAAAAAGATGTAAAACCGTTTGACAGGTACGCGAAAACATATTCCCATAGACGTGTCTGTTTTTCCACCACGGAGCGAAATTAAATTTCCCGGTGTATTCACCGTTTCGTGAAACGGAAGCTGGTTCGTAACGTTAAATAGATAGTTGGGAGTTGGACAGCGAGGAATATTCGTCGGATGAGATATCCGTTCGTAATTGTCGTATCTGGTTGCAGCAGAATTTCGGTATCCGGCTGGCCGGTTAAAACCGTCTCCGTTCCACCGGTTCTTTTTCTCCTGTCCCTGCAAGTAATCTGGCGTTTGGCCAATTCATCCGCCTAAATCTTGCCGACGAACCGGTGGTCGCGGCGCGTTTCGCGGCACGCATTCCAGCGCAGGGGGTGCGCGAGCCCCCATCGGTCCCGGACCAACGCCGTGAAATAACGCCGGGTAATGAATTAATTCGATTAATCCGGCGTTGAGTTTGCCATTCGCGTCGCACCACTCGGTTCATACGCGTCGCGGTAACGGGAGATTTACGGTGGCGTTATTTTAAGGATCGCGATCCGCATACCGCGGTCGTTTCGAAACGAAGCTCGTAAAACGGAACCGCGAGCGGAATGATTTTACACTCTGGCAGTGGTAATGGTTTATTTCGTTCGAACGTTCCGCGATCGCTCACCGTGTTCCATCGTCCTCCTGCCGCGTAAAAATCTCGTTAAACGTCGGAGACATTTAAGTACGTTCCACCTATCTATCCCCTCCCTCTTTCTCCCCGGGGCAAGAACCAAATCCATCGAATAAGATTCCTCCGCTGAGTGCCGTAATTGCGGAAAAGAGGAGAAATTCTTTCTCCACTTCGTTCTTTCATACGATTATCCGGCTGTACTCCTCGTCTCTTCCGCATCGCCGGTATACTTCGAGTCCTTTCGGATTCACCGTGGCTGCTTCGCGAGAAAGAATCCTTTCATCTCGTCGCTGCTTTGACTGCTAACCTTCTACTGGCTCGGCTAGCCTGCTCGGAAAATACAGCTAAATGAAAAATACTTGACGATGCGACGCCGAGACGCGTTCGGATAACCGATGAAACGCGTTAAACCGTGAACTCGTTAAATCGCGATGGCGGAGAAGGTGTTTCAAGGACCGTCGTTACGTTCGCTGTTGATTTTGAAAGTCGACGCGAGGAAAAATCGGGATAATGAAATCGCGAGTCAATTAAATGCCGCGTTTACGAGCGATTGCAATTTATCGACTATCAAGGAACGATATCGCGCGAAATGAAGCGTTGCGCGAATTAAGATTGGATTCTGCGAAACGTTCGAGCGTGTAAAGCGCCTTACGGTGTTATCCTATGACGTTCCGCTGTCCCGGGTTCCGGAGTTTGACGCAACGCGGATAATGGGAACGGAGAGTAACTGCGGGTCGGATAATTGAGAAAACATAAAGTCAAAGCCTGGTTGATTCAGGTGTCGCTGCGCGAAGAAGCGGCAGTACAAACTTTACGATAATTGAAAAGCCCCCCTCCGCCAGCGGCTGGAATATAAAAGCACGTCTCGGGTTCGCTTCCGTATAGTTATGGTATCGTTCGACCAGCATACGCGATCTGTAAAAACAGCTAGCAACAATGGAGCACACCGGCGGTCTGTGACCGGTCTATGAAACGCACGAACTAGGGAACACACACTAGGGAACGTTTCTTCGTACAAAATCACGGGGACAATTTTTCTCTCGTTTACCATCGAGCAGTGGGGACGATTAGGCGTCGAATCGAGTAATTTCCGTGACAAAATCGCGGTTCCCGACATGGTACCTTCGTACCTACGTCGTACCTAAGTACAGCCAGGGTGGTTCGATCCGCGAACGCAAAGTGTCAGAGAGTGGAACGAGAACGTGTCCACGAGAACGAGCTTTTAACGCCGATCTTGATCTAATTTAGCTCGGAATACGCAACGAGCGAGTAGCTTTCGCAAGCAGAGAGGAAATCTCATTGTCTCCCACTGCAGAAGCGTATCCTGTTTTCCGACGAGGGTACCCACGCGTTCATTGTACGATCATTGCGTTATGCGAATACGCGATAATATCATTTCCGGAAGCCCGAAGGAATCTCGCGTTCAACCCTCGTCGCACGAGGAGCCACGCGCATCGCGTGTCTCGCCCTCTTTGCTCCCTTCCGGCACCGCTTCAGTCCCGAAAGAGATTACCCGGAATATCCAATTTCCGCGAAAAAACCGTTTCGGTCTGATTTTTAATTTTCCACTTTTCCAGCCAACGCTCCTTCTATTTTCATCGAGTTCCCCTCTACCGTGCGATATCGTTGCGCGATATATCTCGAAGCATGATTTTAGGGCGCGAAACGATCGCTTTGTAAAAGATCGGCCGAAACGGATAAAACGATTTTAAAGGTAGTTTAATTTAGCGAGATTAAAGGACGATTGGTCGTACCAGTTTCGACCCGGGCCAGCTTTCCACGTATTCCTCTTTTGTTTCTCTCTCGCTAATTAGAGATCTCGTGCCGGATTCGAAACAATTTTTTTTATCCACGAATACTGTTCGCAGTTGTCGCCATTCCGCTATAATCCATATTGTTTCGCAAGCCGAGAAACGATTTATTAATTTCACGAAATTTCACGCCGAGTGGAGGAATTTCCGAAATCGTTAAAGGCCTTGTTTGTCGGGATTAAAATTCCCGAAAGGAAACTGATTGACAGGAGAAGTAGAGGAGCACGAATACGCGCGGTGTTTTCGGTTTCCCTTGAAAATTACGTTTCTCTTGTCGCAATTAGTCCGTTTTACGAGAAAACTCGATTTTCGGTCGTCAACCTCGTTAGACGGTTCTCGAAATTTCTGCGCGATGGCGACCAAATAAGTCGTTGAGACGTAATCGAATGTCGCTCACGCCGGATAAGTTCGAGTCAGTTTGCGATCAAAGGAAAAAGTAATTAGCGTTTGATTGCGAGCATCCGTGTAGGTTAGGCTAACGACGAGCAAGGATCACTGCGGAACGATAATTTTTCGTCCGACAGCTTCACGGATTTCCAACTCGGTGGAAGCCTTCTCTTTTCCAAATTTCAAAGCGACCGTCGAACCGTGAAGCGTTCGTCGGTCGATCCGACACGGTGGTCGGGAGCAAGAACGAGTCAGAGGTGGAGAAATACGTGTCAAAATTTCAAATCCGATCGGTGATATTCGAGGAGATATTAGTTTTTGCGATCGCATTATTCGAATCGAAGTCGGAACGCTGCCAACCACCTGCTACCGCTCTGATTAAACGAGCCACAACAGATCGATCGTTTCGCTCCCGTTCAGAGGCGAACCGTGTTCGTTCTCCATAAATTTCTGCTTGCCGTCGAAGCTACGCCTCGACCGTGTCGAGTCGATGTTCGATGGTCGATCATCAAGTCTGCCGCAAAGTTTATGCTCCGAAAATCGTGCTATACGGAACTATAACCCGGGAAGAACGAGACGGCCATTCGCATACACGGCATTAGGGGTCGACGTCGAGACGTTCAAACTACGTTAACTCTTTGACTTAAAATCACGTGTTTCACTCAGCACGTCACGAGAGTATTTTTATTATTCAAATATTGCACCGCTAGATGCAAGATTTGTTCTAATATCTTTTTGACTCGCGTCCTAATAAAAATTTTTAATCCTTCAGTGGGGCACTTTTTATTTCAAAGTATCTTCCAATTAGCGTTTATATTCGAAATGCGCTAACTGTCAATTTTTATTCAATTTTTACAATTGTAAATAGTTCAAGCACTCCGCTCACCAATGACCACCGGGGGGTCACAGGGGAAACCGTGGCTGGTCATATATGACCAACATGGCAGTGAAAGTATCAACGCTCAGATGTCTAATTTTTTTACGCTATCCTGCGTGGAAAATTTCGAAATTTCGACCGGGATAGTGGGAAAAAGGAATTTCGGTGAATTTTCGCGCATCTCGAGGTCTCCCGAACGTTCCAGTTCCGCGAGCTCCGTGGAATTACAGCGTTGATACGGTAGAGTGCCGCTCAATAATAAACGCGTGGACTGGAACTGCCCCCGACACGGTTTTACCACCGATCGGCGAAAGGAACATTCCGAGTGTTTACCACGGCTGCCGTAAAATCGGACAGGATCGTTTGGTTGGAAGGACCGACGACGACGACGTCGCATACCGCGTTCCTGACGAGCGTAGATCGTAATTCGACCTTAGCAGTCATAACTCGGCTCGCAGGTGGATACGTGTTCACCGTGCGTTATGGAAGCGAAATGGTGTGGAGGGCGTGTACGTGTATGCCGGTAGACGCGCTATTCCGTAATTAGACCGCATAATTGCACCGTTTTACGGTTGCGCTCGGTTTCGTGGCTCGCGTTGCCACGGTTAGGCTGCGAGGAAGGGCGTGTCGCCGAGTGCACCGTTCTCTTTTGTACACATGGACGAAAGGAAAAGTTGGAGGCGCGTCTGTCGTGTCAAGTGTGCCTCGTAAATTATACTTGCAAACAGTGGATGGTTGGTCTGCAAGGCGAAACGTTGGTACCGTGCTCGGGGCTCGATCGAGCGCGCTCGATCCGTGGAAACTCGACTCGGGGATACGAGCGCGACATCGTCGGATAACGCGAAATGGGATATAAATTAACGAGTACGATACACGGACGTCCGACACGGTGTAGCGGGGACGTGTATTCAAAATATGATACGAATACCTACATCGGCGTGTTTTGCAACGAGCCCACTCCTTTATTTAAACGGCACGTGGGCCTTCGATACAAAGCCTCGTGGGCGTCGGTGAATTCCATCGGGGCTTCATCGGCGTCTCATCTTAATTTTTATCCCCCTCGTCGTTTTATGCACGCCCCTTTCTCCGCGTCGCGTTTAACCTTTTATTCCGCGCGTACGGACGAAACGAATCGCGGGATTGGGTCAGACCGAGCTCGCAGATTTATTATTCCGTTATTACGTTGATCGAGAGGCCGCGCAAAGGCTGGTAATAATCGCTCGGTAACCCCGCGCGAGTGTACGCAGCGCGAATTAATTGGGAATTAATTCCGTCATCGTTAGTCAGTAGTTAAGTATCGGCCCGCGCCCCGGGAGGTCTCGCGAATTTTTCCCCCGGGTATTCCAGTTTGATCCCCGGTTAATAAATAGTCGAGGAACGCAGCCACGCCGCGAATGAATCTTATCCCGTCGGCGGCGTACAACGTCCTCGAGCACACCTCTGCCGGTTTCTACGGGTATTCGTTTCCTCCAGGAGGAAACTGTTCGTTATTTCGAGGGTGCACCTCCTGCACTCGGAATCGATTAAACGGAATATTTTCGCTGGGGGTAATTGGATAATCGAAGCTCCACGATGGCGATCCTGGTACGCGCTCGTCGAGAGGTACCTCTCGTTTAATCGGACAAATTCAACGAAGAAATGGAAATATTTGGCTTCTCGGTGAGCGAGAGGCGGTAATCCGAATTATTAACACGTCGCCTTGTGTGTTCATCGCGCGTACTCCGACTCGTCTCGCGATTCAGCCTCGCCGCGTTATCACGCGAATCGAGCGTCACGCGAACTCTAACCTCGCGAATAACTCTTAGAAATATTTTCCCTCTCGCGAGAGCGTGTCCTGTCGGTTTCTATAACACCTTATCGGTTTCGCGCACCGCGGCCTATCGTTCGGACGTTAATCTTATTAATCTCATTCTGGGAGAATTAATTTTTCCGGCATGCCCGTGAATCGCGCGCGCTCCGTAGATCGCGCCTAATCGGGAGGAAAGCGGATTAGAAAAAGCAGAGACCGGCGGGAAGGAAGACGAAAGAAAAGTAGGAAACTCACGCGAGCGTAACTTTCTCGGGGCGGCGATTAGTTACAAAGTAATACCTTTCTATTAAAATCAACTATCGTCCAACATCTGGAATATAACCGGTGATTATCGGCGTTGGGTGAAAGTCGATGTTTATCGAGCATCGTCTCGCGAGCGATCTGGAGAGGAACGTCGCGGAGACGCGGCGCGAGAGCAGTGGCGGGCAAGCGTGGAAAGCAGTGAGACGAAATTCTTGCTCGCACGCGAGATAAGTGGTTTTTACGTAACGCCATTCATTATGCGGCACAAGAGCTTCGTTACCGAGGAGCACGACTTTGGTGCGTACGAAAGCTCTCGAGCGTTTGCCCGTGCACGCACAAAAGATTCGTCGCGAGCAATTACGCGCGAGACGTTAAGCTCGAATAGAATGCGAATAACGGCCCAGTGTCTTTGACGTGCATGCCTCGATTACTCTACGTACACTCCACCGATGCTCGCTTTGATGTAAAAGCGAAATTTTCTCCTCTCTTCCTCTCTCTCTCTCTCTCTCTCTGTTTCTCTCTCTTTCTCTCCTTCTCTCACCCTTCACGGCCTTGATCGTTCCTCTCCTTCCCGTTCCGCGACACTCGTTAAGACTCCCCTCGGTCGGTCCGTGTACCGTGCACCGACTTGTTCGACATACCGGACACGGACAGTGCGGGGGAATACCGGCGTCGTTGCTGAAGTATCGGTGGACTCGCGTGGCTGGCGTCTCTCGCTGTAATTCGGAGCGAACGGAATCGCATAGGCAAAGGAACCTTTGATACATAGGTACTCGGCAAGTCGGATACCGAGGAAACACGATGCATCGCCGTTTCGGAGCAACGCTCCCGAAGATAGTGCGGGGGTGAGAGGGTTTACCGAGCGACACTCGTGGAAACGGTCTAATCGTAAGATTGGTTCGTGTTTCTGGCAGATTACGCCGACAAGGTGACGGCAAGATTGGTTCGTGTTCGGAGCAGATTGTTTCGGAGGCAAAGCGGTACCGGAGACAAATTCGTATGCAAAGCGACAAGATTGCCGTGTTTCCGTACACCTCGGAAGAAAGGTAACACGTGACGAGTCTAGCGTCAAACGTCTCCTATGTGCTTTTCGTTTAACGCTCCGTCCGATTGGCAATTTGTTCCGCTATCTAGCCCCGAGTGGTCCGTGGGTGGACGCTGGACGAGAGATATCGGCGCGCGTTTGAATCCCTCCAGAGGCGTCGAGCTGTCAATTTTCCGAGTACGAGAAAGCGCGCGAGAAGCACGGGGGTGAGAGTATCGGCGTTTGGAATTTATTTCCTCTTTTATTTTCCCCTCCTCCGATTCGAAACGCTGGCATATTAATTCCGTCGCGACACTCGGTACACGCGCGGCTATTCGTGTCGTATCGAGTGCCTGCGCGGATCGCACGGTGAAACGAGTCGGCCGTGTTCGATGCGACGGAAATGTTTACCGGGTTTCCAGTGAATGGCGTTCGTTAGCCAACTGACATTGCGAAATATTACGCGTGTCTCATCCAATAAGACGGCCGTCCATTTTCGAATCGACGAACCAGCCTTTCCCTTCTTTCCCTTTTCTTCTCTCAAACGGGCTCCTTTTTATCGCCGCCCGGCGAGCTGCTCCGAAAGCGCTCGGAACAAAAGAGGATACCCGACCGAGTGTCTCCGACTTACGTAACGAGACGAGATCGCGTTAATATCATTAAATGCCTGTAAAATTACGTATTCCTCGTAACGAGGTTCGCCGGCTTTACAATCGCGACTGTTGAGCAATGTCGACCATCTGAAAACGTTTCCCTCTCCGTGATTTGATTCACAGCGCATATAAGGAAACGCGGAATAATAGGCGCGAGTGCGCGCGATGACGAAACGCTGTGTAACATCCATCGAGACGACATCCGAGAGGAATCGCTGAAAATAAATCACCTTCCATCGCTTAGCGTTTAATCGTACGCGAGATGGCGAATTTTAGATTCCGCGAAACCGGATAAAAAGGGGAAAATAAATGGAAAAGGTGGAATTCCGCGGATACTTGTTCCTCGTACTGTACTTTCTCTTCGCGGGGAACGCGTGTACGATACTATTATACGAAAAGGAACTTCCATCGAAGTAGGAAACAGAACGATCCCTTCTGCTGGCTACACGGAATGAATCATTTAGCAAACGAGCCGCGTTTCCACTACCAGCCAGGCGAAAATCCAACGCGATACCTTTTACGTCGTTTGACCGGCCCGTCGTATTTCATTAATTCGCCAAGTCGGCCGATTTGCATCTGGCGATTGGCCGGGCTGGCTGGTACCACGCCGCTGCTAATGCAACGGCCGGAAAGTAATTACGTTAATTACTGCCGGTGCTTAATAACCTGTGTTCCAGCCGCGATGCGGCCGTTAATAAGTTTACCAACGAACCCGATTGCGTCCGAACCGCCTTGAGAAATCGGATTTCTGCTATTTCGAGCATCCCGTCTCGCACGTGCCAGTCGCATGATCGACAATCTCGCGTTAACCTTGCACGCGAAACGCTGCTCTCCGGTATATTTAGGGACTGGTGTAATAGCTTGCATCGTATAGCGAAATGCTAAATTAAAGCATCGAGTAGGGGTATCGATCGTCGTTGTGACAGCTACGGTCGCGGGGAGCTTCGGCATCGCGTTGTCACGTATATCTGTGCGTCTTATTAAAGAATAGTCGGCGCGATTGCGAAGTTAGCGCGAAACGCTTGGCAACGACCGGATGCTATTCCAGGTTAAGCATTGCTAGCTCAGGTTCACGGAAGGGTGGATTCTCGCCGGTGTTTTTCGCCAGGATGGCAATTAATTTCCACGCGTACCATTCCTACGCGTGCAAGGGTGTTCGAATCCTCTGCTGTCGACTAACCCTTGCCGGATTACCTGGCATGGACGACGTGCACCGTCATCTGGTCGATCGGTGGTCTCTAGAATCGTTCCTGCCAACCGCTTTAATCACCGTGGCCGTTTTAATTACCGTGTCCACCACTGAATCATGGGAAATTATCCTTCCCGCGAACTTCCTTTCGTTGGGCGATGATATCGGGACTTTGCAAGATTACCGCGTTCGGGGTTGCACGAGGGATATTCCGCGGGGGAATTCGCGAAGGCGATAAAAGTATCGGTGCAAAGGCACGATGGAGAATATTTCGGCTATGAATGGAAAGTAGCGTAGGTGGGAACGGGAAAGAGAAATCCGGTAGCAGCGAAAACAGCGTTAGGTTCACGGAAGGAATATCGATAGCGGAGGCAAGCAATGGAGACGGTGTAACGCCGAGACGCGATAAAAGAAGAATTTCCATAAGTGAAAGTACAACGTCCTCGGACGAAAACCACCTTGAAATTCTACGAATATTCTAGGATTCTAAAGGGCATACGCGAGAAATCCGAGAATGACTGTGTCGAGCAAAGTTTAAACTCGGTTGCCAGCCGAGCGTAGACGAAACTGCGACGCGGTACGCGTGTATAAGCGTGAAACGGAGATTCCTTTGCCGAGCAACGAAACGCGGCGAACTACGACTATTAATTGCCCGCGTACATTGTCGCTCGTTGGATTATACTTTGGACCAGGTGAAATCGATACGCGTACAGCCGGGTACGTATATAACGCCGGTAACGCCGAGACTTCATAACCATCGGAGTGAAACCCGTGATTGAGCTAATTCGTGCGAAATTAGCGTTTACTCGCTTATTATCCGACGTATTTCTAATGCGCGTCTTTTTCTCCCATATCCCGTGTGATAAGCGGTTGCGAACGTGGCAGACACGTCGTGGTCGATGATCCGGATTAAGCGAGGTGTTTCTTGCAGCGAATGCATTGCAGGCTTAAAGCACAAGACCGTCAATTTGGTAGTTTTTTGCGCGAGCCACGTATAATAAGGTTAAATCCGCGATTATCGAGTCATGCTCGCATCGAAAGTGACCATTTAATGGCCGTTTTACGACCGGCAACTTGCTGTCGCGTTGTTGTTTGTCGAACAGGTATATTCGCCGGGAAAAAGCAAGTTTTTAGGTATACGAGATCGAATCGATGCTTTCTAATGGGTTGTTATCGTTGCCAATGATATATCATTACGGCGTATGTAAAATTGTTTCGCGAATAGGATATAAAGCTGAACGGTGTGCGCGTACCTCCGGGCGACATAATTGCGGGAATAATCAGGCGACGGGATAACGTCGTTTCGCCAACGTCAAACGGATCGCGGGAAAATTTTGAGAATTCGATGTTTCTCGGTAGAATTCGGTCGGAAGTAGGGTCGATATTCCGACAGTGCGACCGCAATTACGGCCCAATTGATTTGAATTGTACACTCGAGGCAGCGCGAATTACCACGTAGGATTTTCCTTCTCCAATTCCCCGACCACCCCGACCAGGATTTCGACCGTCCTCGTCAATTATCTGCCCCGAGTCGTTCTTCGCCGGCTGCACGGCAAATGAGAGCTAAATATCGGCGTAAAATTAGGGGTGAACTGCGACAGAGTTCCACCCGAGCTCCTTTGCAACGGATATTTAGCGAAAAGGGAAGGTAGAAAAGACGAGAGGGATGAAGAAGAAGAACGACGAGATGGCGACGTGAAGTATCGACGATTTCGTGCTCGCGGGGCAACGAATGAGATTAATTTGGAAATTAAATGGCGATTATGTTGCTCGAACCCAAGAGTCCATCCACGAAGCACGATCTCGCGAAACTCTGCTCGCGTATGGGCCCGTTAAGACTGATA
Source organism: Eufriesea mexicana (assembly GCF_001483705.2). NCBI lineage: Eukaryota > Metazoa > Arthropoda > Insecta > Hymenoptera > Apidae > Eufriesea > Eufriesea mexicana. The sequence continues at coordinate 55,324 of NW_016908754.1, read as the reverse complement.
ATTTAATTACGTAGAATTAGAGATTCTTAACGAAACCTCGCGTTAAAGCGAGCAGCTTCTAACCGTTGCTTAACGCGGATAATTGCATCGAAGGCGGAATACATTCTCGGTTGGATATATTTACGGTGCAATCGAACGCGTTCCGCAGGATCGTTAGCCTGGATGCACGCTGAACCGGTGCCTCCAGGTGCAGAGGTATCTGAGCGACTGACCGTGCGACGTCAGAGGTAACCCTTTGGTCTAACGAGCCGCGATCCGTAACGTCGTTGCGCGTGGATAGGTGGAAAACATAATTGGCGGGAAAACGAAACGGAAACGATACGCGAGTGTCGGCTGGACGCGAAGACGGAATAGACGGGATAATCGTGCCACCAACCCGTAATTTCGTGGATAGATACGAGCGAACGCTCATACGCGCGTGTACCAAGGAAAGTACGTCCTTTCGTGTCGGAAAATTTGATCAACGTTCGGCCACCGGTTAATCCAAAGTCGCGCGTCAATGGCGAAGGAGTCTGCGAGCCGTATTAACCGGTGCCTCCAGGTGCAGAGGTACCTTCGCGACTGACCGTGCGACGTCAGAGGTAACCCTTTGGTCTAACGAGCCGCGATCCGTAACGTCGTTGCGCGTGGATAGGTGGAAAACATAATTGGCGGGAAAACGAAACGGAAACGATACGCGAGTGTCGGCTGGACGCGAAGACGGAATAGACGGGATAATCGTGCCACCAACCCGTAATTTCGTGGATAGATACGAGCGAACGCTCATACGCGCGTGTACCAAGGAAAGTACGTCCTTTCGTGTCGGAAAATTTGATCAACGTTCGGCCACCGGTTAATCCAAAGTCGCGCGTCAATGGCGAAGGAGTCTGCGAGCCGTATGGGGGAAAATGTGGATTGGCCGCCGGCATGTCGATCGCTTTGTAAGATCCGTGCACCGGTTCGTGTAGTTTTTGCGGGCGTAATTTGAGAGCAGGATAGATTAAACCGTAGGTGACAAAAATGCTAGACCAAGCCTTTAGTGAAAGTTCAAAAGATCGTTCTATGAATATTTAACGAGCCGGGTGAAAAAGTAATCTTGGCTCGTGTAATTTCGCGACTTGCTTTTATTTCGGCGCTACCGAGACTGTGGTTACGGTTTATTATTGGATGCATGATTAATTCGAAGTTTCCGTGGCGGGAATGAAAAAGCGTTCTCCGCGCGTTTCGCCCGACTATCTCGAAATTAAAAAGAATCGTTTATCGCTGCGGCGGATACATTTTTCAATCTCGCCGCCATTTTCGATACTCGAATCGGCGTGTCTTTTTCCTCCTCCACGACGTTGCTCGTTACACGAGCAAGTTGCACGATCCCTTGGCGGGTAATCTTCCGAGTTGTTTCTAAACGACACGCTCGAGTCTCCGGATCTACGGTGAGTTTTTAATTAAAAACTTCGATTCGATAACCATCGAGTTCCATCGACGCCGGTAACGTCGCTGTAAATATATTTTCGTCGGGGACAGAGATGCAACTGTGTATCACGAGGTTTCGACTCGACGGGGGGGCACCCTCGAAAGCAACGAACGAATCGCGAGATCGATTTGCAATTAAAATGGAGAAATGGAAAAAGGATTTTTCGCGAGCTCGATGAAATTTTCGAAGCACCGCGCGAGTTCCGGCGATGGGAGAGAAATGGACAGATTTCCGAGGAAAATACGAACGTGGGTAAAGTGTACGGAACGCGCGAGCCTCTGAATTACCCTCCGGCGTGTAGACAATAACACTCGAAACAGTCGTTTCGCTCCTGATATTAAACTATCCCGGAAATTCGCACGGCAGAATTAATGGGAATGAAAATGCAGTGGGAGGCCGGCCTGAAATTCCAGTTGATGCCGGAAACATCGCGGAGCTAGCTGCCCCGTTTTCTCCGAGTGTCGCATTTAGTTCGTCTTCCTGTCGTTTCTGGGCTGGAAAATTCGTTTTCAAATAGCCGAGAGTGTACGGGGTACGGATACATTTGAGACTCGCCGAATCTCGAACTGGCTGGATCAGCTCGTTATATTTGCCCGTTGATAATTACGCTGTCCGTTGCGAAACCCGAGTCCATACGCTCTATAGAGACAAACAAGACGTTTACCGGCGTCTAAACTGATAACGAGTGCATCAACATCGGCGCGCGAATTCGCGTGTTTATCACGGGACATTTCGATTCGAGAATGTCCGACGTGTTGGGATAAAATATCGCTCTCGCCCGTCGGTTTCCTCTTCTTCTACTTTTTCGCGTTACTTTCGCGAAGACGCGATCGCGTATCGCACAATTTCTCGGCAGCACCGACTGGTCTCGGGAGCAAATACGGCCAACGGAGGACCCGACGATCTGTATGCAACGTTTTGTCCGCACGACTTCCTGATAACGTCGACGGTGCCATTTCCCTCTTACGACGAATTAGCCATGCAAATGCAATTCGAACTGCGCCAGTCAACGCACTTGCGCTGCCTCCGAGTTATCGCGGCCTCTCGAGTTAAGCCGAAGTAAACTCACGCAAGCGTGCGTGGGAGTGCGTTTTGTTGCGCGCGACGGCACGCGACCCTTTAAGGAAGTGCAGGAAATTCGATCGAGAGTGTAATCCGTTACTTCACGGATTAACTAGCTGTAATTCGAGGAATAAAACGAACGCCCTTATCGCTCTAGATTTCGCGATCGAGATAATCGCGAGCGACACCGTGAACGAGGCTCGCGATAACCCGAGGATATTCGCGCGTATCGTAAATTAATCTCCGTCGTCCAAGTCTTTTAAAACTTATTAGTCACCCACGTCGCGCTTATCGTTTTCTTAATTACCCAGACCACCGCGGAAGTTCCGCTTGATCGTCGGACCGTAGATCATCCGTCTTTATTTTCATCCCGAGATCCTGTATCCGGGAAACGTTGCTTCTCCCCTTTACCTTCTTTTCGGTCGCTTCCAAAACAACTGGGAATCTGCGGAAATAGATTTGATCGCGATTTGATCGCGATTTTGTCGCTTTCACCGAACAGACGGTGCACGTCGCGACATGGACGCGTACGCGAATTAGCGACTCGCAAAGTTCCGATTGAGATGCACGTCGTCGCGTTTGGCAGGGTGATGGATGCGCATGCTGGATCGGGGAAAACCGTTCCTCCTTAACGGCTTAATCGCGAACGCTCGAAACGCGGCTTGGACTAACGGAATGCTGGCTGCATTTCGTAACGTCGTTCCTTTTTCTTTCCTCCTCTTCTTATTCTTTTATCGCCGAGCGAACCGCCTCGCGTTGCGAGAGTTTCGTGCACGGATTAGAGAAGCTAACGATGCAGAAACGGCGGAGAGTAATGGAGAGTAATAGGCACATCGAACACAATCAGCGGAGTGTTCTTGAAATGTTTCGAAGCGCTTATTAAGCGTCATTAAATTTCCTAAATTGCAACCGCGCTTCGTAACAAGCCCACGAGCATAATACGCGGACGCAGCCGTATACGGTGAGGAGAGACTATGGCCGAGAAGTTATAAAAGTCTGCCGTCTGTCCACGGGATGGCAGTCGATCGGGTTGTCGTTGGACGAGTGTCATTGGAACGATCATCGAGGGATGATCCTTCCTCGACCGAGAGTCGAGCAGCGTTTAATCGAACAGAGTGACTTTAATGGCCGACATAATATTCGCTGGATCGCGCGTACGCGTGTGTGCGCGTGTGACAGGGTGGATGGCAATAAATTGAAAACGAACGCGCTCATTTTGTCGAATGTAATCGATGTTGGAGGAAATAATTGATACGGGAGGTAATTAACGTGTCTAAATTTATAGTCAGACGTAGAACGAAACGCGGCCAAACTCCCTCGCAATTAATCCGTTCGAATTGATCATCTCGATTCTTGACAGTTGTCAATTCGAATCTCGATGCAGCGTTCGCAGGAGCCGTCGATCGGCCATTTTGCCGGTCAGTCGAGCGATGCGTTTTATTTACGCGGGTAGAATTTCGCGTCAACGAAGGCGATTATTATCCGCGTCTCGTCTGTGCGATAAATTGCGACGAATTAATTAAACCGGGTTAACGCGAAGCATACCCGACCATTTTTCGTCCTCGAGGTATCTCGTCGTGAATCTCGTGCCACTCGGGCTATTGCCGAACTAATTATACCAGCTTGACCGTGTTAATCCCATCGGTATAGTCTCCGTAAACGAACCGAACACGAACGCTCAATCGTGCAACTCCAGAATACGCAGTTTCGTTTAACAGCATGCGAACCGGCATGTATACGCGTATGCGATCCGTTTCGTTAAAAGCGGCTTTCGAAAATCCGTTTTTCTCGTTACCAGTTTGTTCCGCGGATAAATGGAGGAAGAGAGAGAGAGAGAGAGAGAGAGAGAGAGAGAGAGAAAAATATTTGCGTTAGTCGCGAGCGACTGAAGGATCGCTAAAGGTAAGCTCACGTGGTGCCTTATATCGCGATATTCGATTATTTCCTTCGAGACGTCCTCGATTTCAGGGCGAGTCAATAATATTCCGGACATTCGACCACGGACCCGATTCTTGGCCTACGATAACTTCCATCGTTTATTAGGAGAACCGAAGCGGGGACAGGAATCGATACGTGGCGTCCTCCATAATGGTCAAGGAGGTTCACTGACCTTGTTAGATAACCCGAATCGATACTATCGTGACGCGAACGATCGGAGGGCGAACGTTATCGAAATTCCCTAAACGAATGCCTCGATTTACCCTGCAATCTCGCGACGATAACGAACTTGCCAAGAACAGAAACAGGTTCTCCGTTCCGTACGGAACGGATTTTTCACGGCGAGTTGTACGTCTAATCGGTCGCACTGGCCATCGTATCGCGATCTTTACCGGTCGCCATTTGCTCCAGTCTTGCTCACGGGGAACGAAGAGGGATGAGGAAGCTCGGACGACGAGACGTTCCACGGTTCATAGAATTTCACTATCGATCTCGCCGAGATCACCTTGCGAGCGTATAAAATTCCACGGCATGGCGGCAGGTGGTGAACGTTAAAAAGAGCCGCTGGGCACGGGGAAAAATCGTGGATGGTACCGCGAAATAATAACACGAAGCGAGGGCAAAAAGAAGAAACGGCCTGGGGGAGTGAGGAGGCGCAGGTAGAGGAGCAGATGTTCGTACGGGCACGCGACAGCTGTGCGCCACGATTCGGTTTCTTCCTTCGTTTAGGCGATTTGATATCTCCCGACAAAATAGAAACCGGCCAGAGAGGAGCAGAAGCAACTACCACCGCTATCAGTGACTATCCGCGAATTTACTCGGTAAATAGAGGAGATCGACTTCGGTACACAGAAGTTGCCGCCATATTTAAGCGCCCACCCTTGTTATACGACGTCGTAGACGTGGTTTCTCCGTCTTTCGAAGAAGTCACGCGAGTATGCGATTCTACAAATTTTCTAAGCCGTTATCATCGTCCACGATGTTATTGAATATCCGATTGAAAGTATTCCAAGCTTGAGGGAAATTTCCATATCGGAAGAAAGAACGGCTTATTCTCTACGCGAGAACCACTGGCGTGCAACGCATCTATTTGCGTGTGTATAGAAATAACGTATCCACCCACGTCTAGACTAGTGGCACACGACTCGCGTGCCATATATTTCCTTTCGAAGAATAAAAGCACCCTCTTTCCGCAGAGTCGTTCATCCTTGCCTAGCTGCACGCCTGAAACCGGTCCAGATGCAGCGGATTTAAGTTGCATACCAGCTGCCGTCCTATGTATGTACTCCGAAAGACATATTTCCTTTCGCATATAATATACGAGACTTCCCCGTAGTTCGTGCTTTAAGAGCGGACTTCTGCATTTCGCTTCGGTCGATTCGATAACTTAAACAAGCTCCGATAAAATCGAACGCGTTTACCGGTGCATATTACGCGCGCGGTAAATCGCGGGACGAACGAGACGTTACGAATGAGAACCGTTCTAACGCGATTTGTCGGAGAAAGCTGAATCTCGTCGCGTACATCCGCTCGAGGTTCCTTTAACGAGGGAGGGCACGCGTGCCACATGTTTCCACAGCGGTAACTTCACCCTCTTCCTTCTCTCACCCTCTAGACTGTGAAAAAGTCGGACGAGTAGGGCATTTAACAGCCCCTTCTCGCGTGTGCAATATACTCGCGCCGAGTAAATATTGTCACCCCATCTCGAAAGTCCTTATTATCGTCACGTGTACTTGACAGACCACTTTTCCAAAGTCTCCGGCTATTTCGCCGGGAATGGGAGAGAAAAAGCGAGGAAGGGGAGAAAAAGGAAGGAAAGAATGTGGGTAATCGCGCGTTCCTTAAATCACTGCGCCATCCCGAAATGATTAAACTCCAGCGAAGTAAACGTGACTCCGGCCAAATTGCCACGTTCCCCGTCGCGATCGCGAGATTCCGTTGTCGCGAGGCAGACGCGTGATGCATCATTGGCCCGCTGCAGAGGGTATCGTGAAATTAGCATAAATCTTGATAGCCGATAAACGCCGCCTCCCTTTACGCGAGTGGTTCCTCCTCGTGGCTGAGCCGCGATGAGAAACCGGTCCAGAGAGACGCGGCGGCGTCGGTAGTTGGACAGCAGCTGCCTGCCGATACGACATGCTTACACGCAACCGGGCTGCACGCGTAACATTGTAGCCGCGCGATCCTTCCCTCTCGAATCCCTGTATCCAAGAAAATGATCGCTCGTCGGCGTGGGAGGGTAATTATTTCTACGTCGAGCAGCGTATCGGCTGGATCGCGGCAGCCGACCGGTATCGGTCGCGGTCGTGGTCGCGGTCGCAGTCGCCACGCAGAAAATAAACGACCGTCCGATTTCCCTCGAACGAACACGTTCTCCACGTCCGAATAACCGGGTTCGACCTTCCTACCCGATCGCGCGCGTCCGCTTCTTTCGTATGCATTGAAGTCGACGGAAAGATAGATTGAAACGATTACTCCGATACAGGCGCTCGTCCCGAAGAAAGGCGAGGATAAAGGCTCCCTTGCGGGGCCCGTCTTACATCTTTGCATCGACGCGTGCATTTATAGTGGACGTTATTTTCCCGGTCGGACCGAAGGAATACAGCCGGTACCATCGAACACGGTGGAATGCACTGCGCGCGTGGAATCGACGCGACAATGAGAGCAGGTCGTCCCAACGATTTCGTCGTCGACGTTATCGCGAAGCCAAGACCACGGCGCGTGCCGCTGTGCCTCCGTTTGCTCGTTTGTATTCAACGAAAAGGACCGTATCATTCGGATAAATTGTACGCGCGTGTACGTCTCGCATGGTTAAATCGTTGATTCTTCTCTTAGTATTCCGCTTCCCTTCGTAATAGCCTGGCCAACGTGCGCCACGGCCGGAGGCACGTCGGTCACGTATCCGTCATTACTATTCGTCGTTCACCGCGAGCACTCGTTCGGAGCCAATATAATGGCCGCGCGTTGGTTGTTTTTAATCGCGATAGTCTGGATGAAAAGATCGGTTCCGTAGCGAACGACCGGATTACGGCGACGCGATCGTGTAGCGGTGCGCCCTACAAAATCGAATATTCGTTGGAAATGGCGGAAACGGGGTTATATAGCGTCTAGGTAATTTGCCGCAGTTTGCTTTCGGGTGGTACCGCTCGATATCGACAAAAGTTTCCCAGGACCTTGATGCTATTTGGCTGGCGGATTCGAAATCGGGTACAAGGACTTTAAATAGCGGGTACCGGGGTTTCGTGCGATTCTAAACCGACGCTGTCGACTTGCACCGCCTGAGCGAGTCGCGGCTGCGTGCATGGAACATGTTAGCCGCTGACGCGGATCCCAGTAGACAGACAGTCGTCATGTACGTATGCACCGAGCCGAAACTCGAAATTCAGGACGAAAAGATTCCCTTCGCTCCATCGTGCCGCTACTCTGGACTTGTCACTGTCGCGATCTCGTGACCCGTTGAATCGTTGATACAGCGTTTCCACGATCCGGTGGTTATGAGTGTCGAATTCCGTGTCAGGGCTAGTCGATATCGGTATTTCGCGAATCGAATTTCCCCGTTATTGAAATCTCCTGACCCGATAATCGACGACATCGTGTCACGAGCCAGGGAACATCCTTAAGACGATATCGATATCCTCTCGCGTCTGGAATTATTTGTTCGATCGTTGGCCGAGAGGTAGAATTCGAGGCGTGTATACCGAAGGGAGAATGGAAGAATCGAAATACTCGACGAGGCTCGCAGCTGTTTATCTCATCGATAGACTTTCCTCGATGGCTCCGCGATTGTTCCTTCTGGCACATGGTTGATCCGCGAAGAAAGGGATTTCAATCTATAGAGAATAATTCGAACCCCGCAGCTGCACGCGACCTCTTTCGCCGCTTGAAATCGTTTGCATCGAGGTCGAGGTCAAAGAATCGAGATTAATGCCTGTAGTTGCAAAGGAGAAACAAGTGCGCTTCTGTGCCACCCTTTAACACAGCAATTCTCAACCTATCTCGGGACACGTAACAGGTCGATAATTAAGAAACGTGACAAGGAGAAATAAAACGAGGAAGAAAAATGGAAGCCTTTAAACGCGACCAGTGAATCGTTAGGTCGCTTTTCATGCGAATCGTTTTGATCGTCGAAAAGGTTTCTCTCTTGGAACGTTGCTCACCGTTCGCATCCAGCTCCGACCATTGTTTCCATCGATTCGATTGCGTAATCCATTGTTTCCATTTATGTACTCCAATAGCAAAAACATACGGGCTAACCGTTTTCCACGGGACTTTTGTCAGATTTTTGACGCCGCGTCTGACTCTCTCGAATTCCGCGTCGCGCGACTGCGAGTTCGATCGTGCCGTTTTAAATTTAATACAATTATCCCTGCCATTTGTTCTCGGTTCCGCCCCGCGATTCGTCAGGAAACGGGAAAGAAGAAGGGAAAAAAGCGGGGCACGAGCTAGGTTGAAAACCTCTGATCCGACGTATCTCTTTGCAATCTAAATCCTTTCCGACTGAACGGATTTGTTCCATTTAACTCGTGAAAAGCAGTAACTTCGGTTTGACTTAACTTACAGATCGAGCTTCCGTATAAAAGCCCGTGCCACGGATGAGAAACGAGGAAATGAAAATCGGATACGCTTTGTCGTCCCTGCGAGACACTTTTCGCTGTACCTCCATTCCACTTTGGAATTCGGAGTCCTCCGACGTACGCGTACACGCGTACGTGTACGAATAAGGGAAAAGAACGAATCGCGCGAACGTAGCAACGCGTAACCCCGTCGGGACGAATTATTACCATCTAACAGGGAAGTAAAGCGAATCCGAGCGACCAGCGAGACAACTCCGACGCGACGTTATTGTAAAAACAAAGGCAACGTCATGGCGCGTACTCGAGACCTTCTCGAGAACTGTGAGAACCGCGTGCGGCACACGTAGCTTCCGCCCCGTGTGAACGTGGCCTTAGAAAAACCACCTTGCCCTACGTCGCCATTCTACGAGCGACAACGACGTTGGAATTCTCCCAGCCGTCCGTTCTTCTTGCCTCTTACTTTCTTTTTCATTATTCCTTCGGGCCTGCCTTTCCTTCCTTCCTTCCTTCCTTCCTTCCTTTTTTTAAGAGTGGCGTCGTTCTCTCATCTTCCGAGCCGGTGATGACGCAATATCGACAATTTTCCTTCTTTTCTTCGGTATTCTTTATCTCCGGAACGCCCATTCACCACGGGGTGTTCGCGATACGCTAAGAATATCAAACGGCACGGATAAAACGGTGATTTCGATACAAATTGCCAGCGATTCGAATCGCGACGCGTTATTTTCCCCGCGCAGACACGACCAGACGTAGAAATCGGTGCATCGGAAATCGTTCGAGTACTCGGAAATCGTATCGTTCTCGAGGTATCGCGGCGTCGTTCGTCGTATCCTCGACGTAGTCGAGTTTCCCAGTCGCGAAATGTCTATGGAGGAATAAAGTTTGATGGACTTTGAGTAATTTTCACTGGCTTCGTGGACGGGTCTCTTAGGTGTCGCAAAAGGGAAGCATCCGCCTGCTTTGCGAGGACGATACGATCTTCGAATCGAATGTACCTCTTCCAGTCGACTTCGTGCGTTGCCATAGGGTTTATCGGCGAATCGATGAATCCCCTTTCGGCTATCGTCGGGAATGAAATTCCGCGGAATTGATTCGGACTGCATACACCAGGTTTGCTATAGAAGAAACGATCCGAGTGCATAAATTCGGAGGAAGTATTCCTCGTGGAACGAATTGGAGCAGCGAGTCATTTTCATCCGCGAAATTTTTCCCTAAACGCTCCTTCGAACGAGTCGAAATAAAACGTATAAAATATTTCCCTATCGCGCAAGGATGGATACCGTGTCCCATTTAGGAGCAGTTGGAATTTGAAACTCGTGGCATCTTTGCCGTATCTGTATCGCTGGAGGGATAACGGGTGAGATTAAAAATAATCCGACACAGATTAAAACTTTGATCGAATACGTCGAAATAATTCCTACCTGTACAATTTTGTACAATTTCGCGCGACGGAATTTCTAATCTCCATATTACGTTCAGGCTAATGGAAGGTACCGTCTCGTCTCTGTACCATGCCAGTTCAAAAACTAGCACGCTTCCACGAATGTACGTACATCGCCTCGCTCCAGATAAACTATGCAGGCATTCCCAGGACACGTTTGATCACCGTGAGTGGCCACCTACCCGAATCTCCAGACTTGCTCCTTCCGCGTTGGGATCTCGTTGTCGGTCGTAAACCCGTTAAATTCGCGTTAAATTCGGGTTCTCGCGAATTTAGTACCGCAAAGATCGCGAACGTTCGACGCGAATAGAACGAGTGACCCAGCGAGTGCCGTTTGAAACACAATTCCATCGTCGTTTTAATTAATCGGTCACCCAGTTGCTGACCGCAACTGGTAATTAATGTTCCCGGGCGAGGTCGTCGATAACGTAAGTGGACAAGCGCAAAACGCGGCCCATTATCTCCGTGATCTGCATGAAAATAGCGAGACGAGGGACGATCTTTGGCCTTGCAGTTATTTGAAATGCACTCGCGAGCCGTGTTCCCGTGGAGATTTTGCGGAAAGAGTACAACTTGCCGAGCTGTGTCACGAACTGCCGTTGAGCTCGGTTCAACGACTGGTTCAAACTGTTAATCCTCTTAGCGCGGGGGGACTTAATCCGGTGAAATCGTTAGGAAGTTTGTCGGGTCCAGGAATTCGAAAAGATGAGCGCGTGAGATACGTCGGGCCCGATGGTTCCGATGTTTCCGTCCTCGGCACGGAAAAACTTCTCGATCGATCGCCGCCGTGTAGTTTCTCTTCGTGTTTCTCTTACCCTCGTTTCCCTCGTTTCCAGTTTATACTCCGCGCCGAGTTACTCTACCTTCCTCTTTACCGTTTTAATTTCGCCATGGGATAATGTCCGCCGTTTCGCCCGCGACATCGATATCGGAACACGCGAAACTTTGCTACCCCACCGAACGCTCGTTCGCCAACGTGTCAATAGTTCGAAGATTACCACGGAAAGTTTATTTCACGGTCCGGCTGTTTTCTGGGGAATGCAAAAAGAGAGAGAGAGAGACGGAGAGAGCGAGGGAAATAGCGGAAAACAGAATGGCAGATGCGATTCCAGGTAGAACTGCACAGACCCGCTATTTTCTCGTTTCCTTTTTCTCGATTTTGGAACCATTCCAGTCGCTGTTTTTTCTCTCTCGCTCGAGGAATCGTGTTACGCGTGTTTGCACGCAGTCGGGATGTTTGCTAACTTTCGGCAAAAGATTCCCGCCGCCTCGATTCCGTGGATCGACCGGGCATTCGTGCAAGCGGAGTCGAAACGTCACGAGCTGTGCAAACGTTACGAATTTATGCTCGTTACGTAAAAATACCCGTTCGAACGTCATCGATCGCTTTTCCGTGTCCCCTTATCGCTCGTTATTACTCGATGAGTCGCGTAGTAGACGGGAAAGAGGAACCTACGAATAGAAAATCGTCCTCTCGCGACTAATTCGCGAATAAAAGTATGGACGAAAGTTAAACGCGAAACGACGAACGCTCGTCGAGCGTGGTTCCGTTCCGGGCATAAAATCCGATTCGAACGTCAGATTGTCTGGGTATTATTGAAAGCACGCACGCACGAGTGCAGCTGGTCGCCATGAATATGAATCGACAAATAGGATCGCACTTTACGCGCGAAAACGCCTCGCCACGATTCACGGCTGCTCCATCAACTTCTTTGATTTCCACGAAATTTCGCCGATTCTTTTTAGAGATCTGGGAGATACCACGAACCACCGAACGGTCACTGTTAGAATCGTGTATCGAAACGTTGGAGATCCTTAAGAAGGGATCTCCGCAGGAGCTTGTTTCACGTAGGTAAACTCGCGCGAGTTGGTATTTTTCGACGTCGTTCTTTGACGTTGTTATCAATTTATCCGCGTTACGAGCGGTAGCATTTCTAACGTCAGCCATGCCAGCGACAAAGTCGAACGAACGCGGGAATAAATGTTGTTTGCTTTGTGCGAGGGAAAAACGAGCAACTTATATCCCGTTGGCAAACCGTTAAATGGATGGAGAGCTGGAGGAAGCACTGCGAAAAACCTTTGTAAATGACGGATCACCTAAATTCCTCTTCCCTTTGTGCCACGTTACATCGACGACACGCGCACACAATCTCGCGTTGACAAGGCTGAAAAATTTTTCCCTCGTGCCCGGAGTCGGAGATCGATGCGGTTTGGACGGACGTGTTCCGTGGGACTGTTAGCGGTGGCCCGGTGAAAAAGCTACGTTCAAGGGTAATAGACCGTGTGGCGAAGGCACCGGGCAAGATACGCGTTGGCTGCGGATCGTATTAATTAGACGATGATATCGCGAATCGAAATTCGATAGCCGTGTAACGAGTAGGGTCACTCATCGCGCAGGGTCGTATCGACTTTCACGGGAACGCATTCAGGTTCACGGAACGGGGTATCCGTGCGTTGGCCGCGTCCACGCGTGGTCCTCGCCGTCTCTGCCGGTACCCAGGTACACGCGTTGGTGAACTTTGCGTCCCCGAGGGAGCGGAGCTTCCCGCGCCGAGGAGAGAGAAAAATTCGAAAGCGAATTTCGTCCCTGGGCTCTTCGACCCGACGATATATTCGCTGCTGGCGACCTCGCGACCCGAAAATCGGCCACGTCGTTGGTCCCGCGGTTCAAAATCTGTCACCATCGTAACTCGACGACGTGGAAATTTGTTGGTTCCGTGATCCAGCGACCAGGTAATTTGTCGGTACGCCGTAACTTTCCGAGTCCGTGGTTCGTTGACATCTTCATTTTCCCCGATGCGAAAGTTCGTCTGTGTCCTGATTCGAAAGTTCCCGTCATCCCGCGTTCCCAGCCACGAAAATTCGCTAATGTCCGAACCTCGCGATCCGGAAACTATCGTTGGCAAAAATACGCGAGCATTCGTCACGACGCTGATCTCTCTCGCGCGAAGATTTCTCACCATATCTCCATCGAGGGAATATTTTTCGTCGTTAGCATACGACGTGGAAATTCGGCGATATCTCCTCCCGATCGCACCGAACTTTTTGCCATTTCGATGACGCGGCGAGCGAGAGGAAACGCGCTTCTATCCCCGTCCTTTCGACACTTCCGCTTGATTCACGATCCTCCAAGATTTACGCGTACGAATCCGTGTCGACGTTAAGAATCCCTCCCGCGACCATCCGCGTGGAGAATAGTCTGCTCCGGACACCGCGATTCCACTGCTACCGATCACCTTTCGATTCCTCGATCCTCTTCTTCTTGAACGCCGCATCGGTAGCACGATTCTTTCCATTCGATTCGAGCTATCGGTTCGCGTATTAATATCGGATCGATGCGCGAAGCAAATTCAATTCGCTCGTAATATGAATGTTAATGCGTTCGCGCATTTACATATTACATATTGCGCGTGTTACGATATTACGTCCCACGCTTTGTCGCATTTCCGATCTAATCAGCTCCGACCAATTTCGAACTTCTCGAAACGCCGCATAGAAAATTCGATTTCATCCTCGTGGACGGGAAAAAGAAACTCGCTGGACTCGCGAGGAATGCGAAAGAGTTTTGCTAGAAAGTATGCGACTGGTGATTGAAAACGCGTACGTCGAATCGCATTGCTCGAAGGAGTTTCTTAAGACTGCACGTCACCTCGCACAGTTCCCCGTGGCACTGGCAAAAATGTATTAATAAACAGCGTAATTTCGCTCTAACGATCGCGTTGTATCCTTGAAAGCGAGGGGGAAAGCTAGCTCCGCTGAATACCCCGGCACACTGTGAATTAGGTTATACGTTTCGCAATTATTACGTGCAATCGGCTTAATCGAACATGCCGGTACGTCGTGCGAGAATGGGATCGAAAGCGTTCTCCAAGTCGAACAAAACCGAGATTGACAAACGCTCGAAAACAGGCAAAGACCTCTGCCGAGAAAAATAAGTCGAGTTTGGTGCTTCTACGTGGAACTCGTGCGCTTTTCGCATCGAGGAAGATGAACGCGTGATTCGCGAAAATTGTTTTCTCGGAAAATCGAGTCCGACGGAAACTTCCGTTGTTTTCGTTGAATTTTTTCCGCCTGATTCACGCGATAAGCGTCTGCAGCGCTTCAGGAAGGATGCGGGCCGACGGATAGCTGTTTTTTGAAACAACGTCTTAGACGGTCGTTGTTGATCTAGACCAATCGTAAGCCCCCGTTTCTAATTCGGATCGATCATCCCGTGACTTTGCTCGATGATGTTATTTCTACTTCTTCGTTTAAACGAGATCTTGAACGCGTACGCTCCGACTGTGGAAGAAAATCAAAGTCGTCTCGAAGCAGCTTGCTCGAATCGGTTACATCCGTCTCCCGGTAAATTGGAAAGTCTAGCTCGCATAGAGGTCGATCCTCTTTCTTCCCTTACGCAAACCCCGCTCGTCTATCGTCTTCTCTGCTCTTTCTCTTCGGAATATCGTAAATTTTCATGCCGAGAGACTACCCAGTTGGCAATTATCGATTTCACGGTGTCGCCGGCTATAAATCATGACAAAGTTCCTCCTTCGAAGCGATACGGTAACGGTGACGGGGATTTTTACGCTAGCAGCCCGGCGCAAGGGGTGATCGGAGATCGATTTAAACCGTGGCTAGGACACCTCGCGAGGGTAAGAAATAAAAGTGGAGCCACGTATGCTCGGGTTGTTATGGTAGGTAGCTTGGCGGAGGATGAAGGCAGTCGGGACTGGACCGAGGGAAGCCGTATTGCGAAACCGGTAAGATTTTACGACCGGTTTTCGCGGCTCGTAACAGCACACCCACGTGAACCCACGGCGATAAATACGATTGTTTATTTGGCCGGGGTGCATCGATTTATCTGCGCGGCGCGGCGCGGCGGAAAGTCGATCGGAGGAAAAGAAACGAGGCGAAACGAGTCGAAAAGCGCCGATATACGAGGGCATCGGAATAAATTCCGCTTTTAACACTCGCCCTTAACCGTCCGTGCCGATCGCGTCCCTGCCCGGCTTTCCGTATTTCACACCCCGTTTCTCTCGAGTGGGGACGACGGACGGTCGAATAAATACAAGATGTACCTACCGATTCGGCCCTTGATTACGTTTTCCATAATTCAATCTATCTCCGTCTCTTTCTCTCTCTCTCTCTCTCTCTCTCGCTGTCTCTCGCCGCCGTGAGTTCCGCACCGACGATGAGGTAACGAATTAGGGACCCTGAATTCTTTCTTCGCCTCCATTTATTTCCACTTCCCCGTATTTATTTATACGCCCGCGTTCCGCCGTCGGAAAAGAGAAGAAGACTCGCGATCGCTTTTTATTCGCGATGGAACAATTTTCTCGGAATTACTCTCGCGATCGAACTAACGAGCTCGTCGACGGCCATGGCTGCTCACGGAATTTCGCGGAAAGAGAATAAAATATTCGGGTGTCGTAGGTAGCGCTGGACCCGGTGCGTTTGCATAAATCACAGTCATCCGATTCGGTCGTAACTCGTTACACGGTGCAAAAGTGCCGGAAGGTTACACGCGAGTCGGCAACTCGGTCCTCTTCTACCCTCTTGTTTCGCTTCCCCTTTCTTCCGCGTTGAAATAAATCTAATTTTTCGGCACGGCCGGCGAATAATCGATTGCACTACTGAACGAACGAGTTCGAACTAATTGCGACCGTAAGAAAAACGCGTTTACACGAGGAGCTGGACAAATTGGACATCGTCGGAGTTTTACTACGCGATAACACGGACGTCTCGGCCGTGAAATATCGTTCGTAAATATTGTCCTTGCGAGAGAATAAATTCCCGACGTCGCACGCTACCGAAAATTCGTCCGATCCCAGCTCCGGATAGCACTGGACTCGGTTGATCGCGATATTATTCGCGGAGCAATTATTTTCGCGTTAAAAAGTGAAGCAGCTAAATAACAGTTCCGCGTATACGTCGACGAAGCAAACGTACGAGGAGTTTATAGTAGCAAAAAGCTACTCGGATGAGCTGCTGTCATCGAAGTTTACGTTTTCCCCCGTCAGCGAATCACGTTAATTGGGCTGCTGTAAAACTACCGCGATTAAACTGTAATTTGCGCTCCTCCGCGAGGACGACATTCGGATAAATATTTAATTGGCGAGTACTCCTGATCTCGTAAAAAGTACGTCATTTCCGATGTGGAAAAAAATTCATCGTACTCGTAACCACAAGCCAAACCCATTTCCAAGAGCCGCAGCCTGAGAATCCGAGTCACCGAGCACGTCGCTACGTTCGAATTCGAACAATCGAGATAATCGCGAGTACAAACGCGTGTAGTTACCGGCAGATATTTATCCACGGGCCCCGTGTGGACGTTCGTTTCGCGATGGCGCGGAAATCGTTTCCATCAGCCTTGGGAATATTGACCGAGTTCCTTGCACTTTCTACTCGAAAACCAGCCGATATTCCTGACTCGTTCCAAGCGTCTGCGTACGCGCGTATATACCTACATGTCATGCCAGATGATTACGAAACTCTTGATAACGACGGGATTAGCCAAGGCGCGGTACGAGAAATACCCGCGGTGAGCTGCCGCGACGGTTGCTAATATCCGCGCGAGTGTGCAGGTATGATTCATCAGCGACGTTTCGATGTCTCAATTTCCGAAACGAGAGGCGGGAATTCCTCTCTCTCTCTCTCCCCACGGTTTCCCTCCGATTTCCCTGCAGTACTCCGGCAAATATTAGCCGGGGACTGGCGATACGTGGTTACGCATCCGACATCGCCGACGTCGACGCTCGAGCGCGCCGTTACGCCGTTTAATAAATTACATCGCCGACACGGCGTTCTTCTGCTGTTTGGAATCGATCCCACGTACCTCGCGCAAGTTGCCACGGTACCGCCGGCAGCCGCGAAAAAATCCGCCGGATAACGAGCTTCCCGTGTGAAATCCGTGGCTGCTGCCACCCCCCACCGACACTCCTTCTGGGAAAGCTCATAAAGTCGGACGTTAATGGCGTTAATCGTTCCACCTATTGCCTTGACGTGACCTTACGTCTGTCGAACGCTTCCTGCTCGCTCGTTCGGGGCACGCGAACGCGCCAATGAATTCCCACGATGCTTTCACTCTGACCTAATACGTCATTATCCGCGCACGGTGATCACCGTGTGATAAACGATCCTTCGTCCCATAGACGACGCGGCGAACGAACCGATCTCGTCGGCAAGCGAAAGGCTCGACGGTGCTCGCACCGCGTCTCCGCGTCTCCGGTGTCGCGTCCAAGCGTGATTTTCATCCTGGCCGAGACGAGCTTTTCCCTCGCGGCTTCCGTTACTCCTCTCCGCCGCCCGACTGACAAGGCGAGTCGTCTTCGTTCGAGGAGCCGAAGGGATCGCGAGACAACGACGGAAGTTCATCGATTTATTCCACTTTCTACGCGGTCGTCGCTCCACGCGGATCCTTTCTCGTAGCCTGGGAGTGGTCCGGATGAAACCTGTCGGTTTAGAAACAACGGACGCGTCCTCTTCCTTAGCCTCCACTCGGCGGGCAGAGACGTTTATGGGAATATCGATGACGAGCGAGTTTCTAATTCACGAAAGGGGAACGAAGGAAGGCTCGAAGTATCTAACAGCAGCGAGTGCCGTTAGCCATGAATTCGCTGGCACGACGTACACGTATAGCGCTCGCAGGTTTCCTTCGAGTGCCCAAAAAGTGCTACCTACTTTCGTGACGGCACGCGGAGCGGCCGCTGCAATCGTCTTGGAAGGCATCGATGATAACGAGTTTATAAATCAAAGTGGATTTTTGCCGGCGAAACGACGAGCGAAGAGTCCCGAGCCTCGATTCGTCCGACGATTGGCAAACAAGAGGATCCTCGAGTTTGATCGTACGGTCATAGATCATCCGCTCATAGATCATTGTCGGGCGCAATATATCGACATCTCCGAAGGGCGATTATCGACGAGCGAACGTGTAAATCACGCGCAGAGACCTTCAGCCGCGTAATTTATTACCCACTACCTGGCCACGATGACAAGTCTTGCCCTATAATAATTTATTGCGCGATCTAATCGCTCACCGGAGTGGCATTTTTACCTCCCCGGTTAATGTGAAAGTCGCGGAGAGCCGCGACCGTGTCAGAGGTCCCGCGTAAACGTGAATCACCGTGGAATCCGTACATGCATTCCAACCGTTTCCCGCCTGCAAACACCGCGCGTTTATCCTTTTTCCGTCCTTAGGTTATTCGTTGGATGGACGGTATTTTTCCTACACGCAGCAGCGATAAAATCGATCGCTTAATTTGATTTCAGCAATAACAAAGGAGCCTCCTGGCAACGTGGGCAGAATTCCCAAAGGTCGAGCCCCAGTCCCAGTCGACTTCGCCACACACAGGAAGCAGCCACGCCTCACACAGCTCCTGTTTCCGTGAGTATCCGAATCCCTCCGGAAATTGAATCGTTTTTTTATTATAATACTTTCGATCGCACCTTTCTACCGACTCTTGCTCCCTACGCCAATCAACGCGCCACTCGTTATCGGCCATCGACTCATTTCCACCCTTCGACGATATTTCAAAAATATCAGAGAAGAAGAAGATAATAAAAAGCGGAGGAGAGAGCAAAGGGGAGAGAGAGAGAGAGAGAGAGTGAAAGAGGGAGAAATAAGAGAAACGACGAGGTGACGGAAGAATGCTTTCAGATGTTTTAAACATTCGAAGATCAGCGCTGCCGCGTTTCCCTCGTTTTAAAAAGTTTCGTGGTCGATTCACCGGCAGGCTCTCGCAACTTTCTTTCCCAGGAGAACTTCCGAGCGGCTCTCTTGAACTTTTTAGCCGTCTTATAGCGTCCCTGAGCGCGATCGATAAAACGTTTCCAAGCGCTCCTCTATTCCCCTGAAATTATCACTGATTTTCCGAATCGTTTCCATCGGTGGTAGCTCTCTTGTTCCGTGGAAAATATTATACCTTGGAAATCCTCGCTTAGCCCGAAATTCTCGATTGTCCTAATATTTCGCGAGCGGAACGAGGCAGACGTCGCTGAATCCGTCTTCGACGCGTTGACCGCGAAAAAATCTCGACGTCGCGACGCGTCGTTCACGAAATGCTCAGCCAGCCGGCACTTCGTTCGAGTCCTCCGCGTTGTCTCTGTGCAGGAATAACCGAGTCGATGGAATACCAGCGACGGAACGTATAACGATCCCAATTAATATCACGAGCTACGTGATAAATTGCCACTAGGAACTGTTCCGTTTGCGGTGTTCGTACGACCGCCGCGGATAAATCCGCAAACTTACAACAATGCGACAGTTAGTCCGGGTAAAACGTTCCGGGGTTTAATTAAGCTGACCCGAATCACCACGGCTAGAGACCTCTGTTGCTAAGTTTATCCGAGAAACTCGGAAGAAAGACAGTTCTGCTGTAGCTTTTATAACGTTTCATACACCGTCGCGGCTGAAAGCGTTTGCTCGCGGCTTCTAGAAGGATCAGCCTCTTAACGGGGTGTACTTTTATACTAATTCTTTGCGAGAAGTTCCCACGACGCGAAACGAAAATAGCCTGTAACGTCCGTGGAGCACGCGATGACACGCGAAACAACGCCACGGTCTCGCTGAAGAGATAATCCCAGTGATATTAACCTGAATCGTCGAAAGCGTACCCCGTCCCACCCTTCGCCGCCATTCGAACGTCGATTTCCGGCCTGGCAGCGGGAAAAAATCTCGATAGAAAGCTTTTCGACACGCTCCGATCGCCAGGCCCGAGCTGCAACGATAAAGTCGTCGTGGCTGCTTCGATTTCTCGATACTGCTCCATCGTTTCGTATTACCTGGATCTTCGAGACGGGTGGAAACGGACGACGCTTTTGCGTGACAGACGTTACCAGCTCGTTTCTCGGCTTCTCTTGCAGGAGAAGTCACGTCACGGCCACGACAACGCGTCCAAGATTTACATCTCCGCGAGGGAATTCCACGATCTCGCGGCACGAATCCGGAATGCACCGTTTCGCGTCGATGCCGAGCTCGAAAAGCGGGTCTGCCGGATTCCCCGGATCTCGATCTCTCGAATGGCGCGCGTCCGCGCAGACCGGAAACGTCCGGCGTGATTCTGACTCTGGCAATCGAAGAAGCTCGACGTTCTGACGCCGCGTCGAGCTTTCTTCCATATTCCAGGCAGCCCTGTACACCGACGCAATGGACCAAGGACGTAACGCGACGTCGCGTTACGGGACGTGCGGGATTTTAAAAGCGGCTCGCCAGCTTTCCGGGACAATACGTCACGTGCCACCGTGATCGATACCTTTTCGGGATGTTACCCGGGACACTGGAGGTGCCGCGTCGAGTCCTCGTCGACGGAAAGGTCAAATTGCTCGGAGGGAAAGAAAAGAAGGAGGAAAGTCGATAGCTCGCGACGCCTTTGATAGCTCGCGAAAGCGATGGCAATAGGCTGGGTATTTTTTGAAGGGATGATTTATGGTGCCAAGGTTATTTTTGTCCCGCTTGTTGCCGGATGACGCGCAAACGCCTTGCGGCGCGATACCTACGAGAAGGTAGGATCGGACGGATCGATAATGGTCCCCTGGCCCACGAAATTAAGATAATCGCTGAGATAATCTCGCGGATTCTGCGATTCGGCTCACAATGGCGATGTCCACGGTTGCGTCTAATTGTCAGCCAAATGGTTGTCCCTCGGTGACAGTGATCTGTGCATAAACGTGGGAGATACAGTCAATTCGACCCGCCATTGTTACCGGTAACGTTAACGAACAGGTATGCCCAGTCGTCGTCGGTGTGAATGATGCATGTCGTTGCCAGCCACGATACGCTGCACGCGCATAGGCGAACGCAATAACGCAATAACGCAATCGATATGTATTATCTGTCAGGCTTCCGATCTTTCCGCGCGAAACCGCGTTATCGTTGATGCAATTCCATTTTAGTTCCTTCCTTCTCCTTTCTTCTCCTTTGGTTAATCATTAATCCACGCGTGTCTCCGTGATACGCGTGCGCGCAAACGTGCACGCTCGTGTGCACGTAATAAAAGCAGAGATAATTAGACGAGCACGCGTCCAAGTGACTTTATCGCTGGCTCAGACATCCAATATACTGAAAGCTTCAACCCTGTTATACGGAACGATTGCAGGAACTGGGACGAGTCGTAGGTCTTTTCTAAGCACTGGATAGGAAAAGTTGGTCGTGGGAAACGCTGCGCGGTTTAATAAGATCTACCCTTCTTCGACTATATTTTCTCCGCGAGCCGTGATTGCAGTCTCTCTTTAATAGCCTCGTGCAATTTTCTTCCCATAGATCGGTGTTTCTCGTCGTTCGCCGTATAAATATACGGTGGCAAAGATATCGAAGAACGGGCAGGACGGTTCGAATTAAGCGAATCGTGGAAAGCGAGTGACGGGATATCCGTGGGAAGATGAAAGTAATTAAGAGAAGTTAGCCGAATGTCAAGAACACACGGGCTATCGGGAGCATCGGAACATCGGATGGTAATCAAACGGTACCACTCGTATGCAAACATCGCGTAGTACCCGAGTCTGCGTGCATTTAAGCTCGCGGCTGAGACGTCACAGGCGCCGTCCATTATTCATCCGACCGTTCTATCATCCGCCGCTTCCGAGGAGGAAATTACGAATCGCGTGTCTAGCGGATCGAACGTCTTCGCTTCTATCCTTGAAAATAATTTCGACGCGCTACCCCCTCCAGTATTATTCCACCACTGCTTCTTGATTGATGTTTAATTAACGGGCCTCCAGAACCATCGACGTCGAGAAGCTCCCACCGATTTTCTCTATCGATCCAGACTCGACCGATATATTACTCGACTTATATCCCGAGATTTGGTAGCCTGTTTCGAATTCCACGACTGCGAAACGTTTTAATTCTCCGTAGAAATCACGGTCGTTAAATCGGGTCGGTTCATAAATTCCCGTATATTTTTAGTCACCGCGAAACAACGACGAAACGCGAGGTTAACCTTTAATTCGATCCACGACACATTCGTCGTTATTTCGTACGAGAGATATTTAGGACAATGAATGCAAATTTGGCACAATTGGCGCGTCGAATCGGTGAGTGGAAAAGACACGAGTACGAACTTACGGACCGATCTGGTATCGCAGAATTCCAAACGAACTGAAAACGAACGCGTTCGAATCCGATTCCACGGACAAACACGGGGGCATCGATCGGTTCGTACATCCGTTAAATCGCAATTTCTTCCGGTAGAGTACCTTAACTGAATGCCTAATCGAGCAGAGATCAGAATTCGTTCGAATCATTCCGAGGTACCAAAATCGTCTACGAATGAATAATTCGGCGGTGACCTCGCTAACCTCCAATTATCGGTGCCGCGGGCACGTTAGGATCGAAGTGTATGTAGGTTAAAGTCTGCGCCAGGAACATGCAAATGCTCTCTCACAGTACTGTTAATTAAGGTTTCACGGGGCTCAAAAATTTTGTCGAGCTTGAATTTAGCCTCCTAGACGATTTTCCAGCGTCGATCGTGATCCCCTCGATTGTTCGTTTAATAAAGAGGGATAAGGAGAGGGAGAATCTTTGTTTGACGTTAAACACGTTGAACGTGAAACAAATATGTGGCATAATGATTCGGTTTGAGAGGCGGACCAAATTAACGGATAATTTGAATCGTATTTAACTACGACTCGTGAAACATTTGACAAATACGTGATAATATCCGGTGACGTGATTCATCGATTTTAACCGACGTTCGTTGCGGCAAAAATATCTTCAACGCCGCGAGACTTCAAACGTTCGAGCTTTAATGTCGAACAATCTGTTCGTGTTCCTATAAACATCCGATTTTTCTTTGGTTCATAATACGGCGATTGCTTTTTCCTCGACGAAGCGAAACGAGGGACGCAAAATATTTCAAATATTGGTCGATGATTCTGAGTCGTGCATCGCGGCGTCCAGCAACAGAAGCAAACACCGACAACGCATATTTCCCGGCTGGTAGAATCGTTTTGTATCCGAATTGGCCAGGCCGGACGTTTATAAATTTGAATTTGAATGGTTGCTCGCGAACACGGTATCGAGACAAAGGATAATATTTTCACGAGAAGAGGATTTTGTTCGACGTTAACGCGCCAAACGAATCGCACTCGATTCCATCGTACCTACCGATCGAACTTTTTCGTCCGTTTCGACACGAAAGCCACGCTCAAGAAACATCGAGCACCGGCACAAAGCAGTTCCGATGCTATCGAACTTCTCGCATCGACCTTAATTAAAAGTTTTAATTAAAGGTTAGCACGAATGCTCGCACGGTCTATGCATATTCAACGTTGTAAAACATTTTTCGCGGTTCTCACCCTCGCGCTCCTTTATTCCTTTGAGCTAACTGTTTAGCGTATCGTTGGAAGGTCCAACCTTGACGCTGCGCGAAACCTGAGTCGGAAAATGCGCGATTTTTCAATCGTCCCGTTGCAGATCGACTTCCATCGCGATCGGATACCCTTTTCCCGGTTTCTCCCCCGTAATTAGGACTTCAGAGGGAAGTTAAGAAACGCGAGCACGTTTTATATCACGGGCGACAGCTTTTCCGAATATTAGACTCGGGACGAACTACTCTTCAGCGACGACCCGAATAGCTCGATCTTGGTTCATCTAGCAATCCAATTAACCGACTTTTCTCCTCCGTGCAATTTTCAGAACTGGCACTCCCCCTCTTGTTTCGTCTCCCTCCCCGTCTTTGCACGAAAAGTATTAGAATTAGAAAAAAGCTCGTCAACCTAGATAACGCGACCGATATAAAGAATCCGTTTAACGAGCGAAATGTCAGAGTCGCGATTCCTCCGCGGGGAACCGCGAAACGGAAGTGGCGCGAGCGAATCCGTCCGACATCGATATCTCTGGCGGAAGCGAAAAATGACGGGCGCGACAGGTGCATGAAAGAGGTGACAGGTAAAAAAGCAATAAACGGAAGTGGAATCGAGCGAAGCAGCAACCATTGGTAATTAAGAGGACGAGACAATGGCATCGAGATATTTCGGCGGAGCGAATTCTTTCGTTGTGCAGCCAGTGGCGCGCGCGGACAATGCTCGTTCTCGTCGAGTCGAGTGACTTCTCGACCTCTCTTTGCTATAGAAACGCCGCCATGGACAGAAACGTGGCCGGGCTCGTTTAGAAAACCGAAAGGTGGATACACACCGTCGATCGATGTTCCCTCACCCCCGAAGTGTTCGACCGAACACTGGTAATTCCGTGAAGTGGAACGATCGAGCAGCCGTATTTCATCGTAGACTCTATTATGTTCAACGCGAGAATCACACGCCGAGCAGCGTAAACGGATTTTTACGAAGCTGGCTTTGGGTTAGGAAGAGGTACGAGAAATATTTGACGTTTGCCCGCGATAAAAAGGTATCGGTAAATTTACCGAAAAGCGTTTGTCAAATTTGCCAGTGGCGAGAATGCTCCCTTTGCGAACATCCAATTCCATCTATATTCCGTCAATTCGTCCGTCAGATAGTAAATACGTTTTTTAGCGGAAAAATTCGAGCGTGTTTACCGCGCGGAACGAGGGAAGAGAAGAAGCGTATTGTTCGAAGGGTGAATTCGTGAATTTCACCGTATAACATTGCACAATGGTAATCCGATAGGGGGAGAAAAATCCTCTGACACGCTTATTAAAATTTATGCGAGATTAATTAGGCGTTGCGCAACGATATACGCGTACAAAGTTCCGTATGGAAATATTTGCACTAGGATTTATGTATTATTTAGCAAGAAAGATCTCGCGATAAAAATCGCATTTCCTGCAGTTAATTTTCTAACCCAAAGTTAATCTGCAGAATTCATAACGTGTCATTAAACGTTTTAGAAACTTTCTTCTTGCGCAATCGTAAATCAAACGTTGGCGTTTCGAAACTGCGATATATCTAATTGGACTTTCTTTTTAGTAGATCACGAGGCAATAATTAAGTAACCTGTTCATAACAGTAAACAGCCGCGCGTTTCATTAAAACGATAAAATAGGAGATAAAAGGACGTTACTGCAGGTTGGTCTTAATCAGCAAAACATCGTATCCGCCGCGAAGATGACCGCACGTGTAATGGAGTTTTATGGCACCGTGCCATTTACACCCCCTCCCGTTCCCGAGCTTCCACCGCGGATTCGCTTTCGAATCATCGAGACACGCAAATTTTCGGTTCTCGGGCTTGACAACTGGTACACGCTCCATCGATCTAACCGGTTCGTTTGCCAGGATTAAACCTCGGCCAAGTACCAATCTATTCTTCGCGTCCAACGGTCTACGTACACGTCGATGATTCCAACTACCGTATTAATGTCTGTGTTAACGACGGATACCACTCTGGCGCTTAACGATACGAGGTCCGAGGCGATCGAAGGATAACAGTGATCATTATGATTAAAGAACTCGTAAAACTGCTGACCACCGTGAATCGAGAACCGGCGACGCGTACAGGCTACTTTCTACGCGATTCCGAAGCGCAAATCACCGATCAAATCGAACGTACGCCGATAGTAACGTCATTATCTCATCCGACCATTAATACCGCGCGATACGATCCATTATGAATCGCGTTCTATTATTCATTCTTACGGAGAGGAGCTAACAATCCCGGTTTGAAACGTGAATGGAGGCATAGTGACCCAGAGTCGGCATAACATTGAGCACGGCGTTCGTTTGGCTTACGAAATAATTCACTAACGAGATATATACGCGTTGCACGTCGAATATTCTTCCATCGTCAGGGTTCGATAAGCTTGTCTAGATAGGAGCGATCGGGAGCGTTCGTGCGTGTCGAATCATGGGAAAAGATCGACGGCCGGGCAACTTTCCCGCGCGCGGGGTTATCAGCGGGGTTACATTGCATCTGAGCGATTCGATCCGTGGATGAAGGGGAGGGTCTAGCGCAATTATGCGTCGGCAACGTGTTAAATGATTTCGTTTACGTTTCCGTTGCAGCCGCTGCACGATCAACGCTCGAGCGCGTACTCTGGAAAGGATAGGAGACGAATTCCTGGGCTGAGCAAGGCGCAGAGGCGTATCAAAGCGTCGAGCACGCCGGCGCTCTTGGACCGTGATGTGGAAAGGTGAGTGGTTATTTTTGAATCGAGCCTTTACAGTCTCAGCGGAGGAAATTTTATCGACGCGTTCGGCTCGAGGATCGCAACCCTCTGCGGGCGTCGCTGCGATCTATGCGTTTACTTTTTAAGATTCTTCCTCATCGTCGCTTTCGAAACGCTTGCAATCTCGGTTCGACGTTGCGCATACGCGTTCGTACTCTTCGCGCGAATCTTGCTATCAACGCAAGCCATACGTACAAATATGGTTCCTGTAGCAAATATCGTTCGAGGCGTATAAATAAATGCATAGGTCGGAAGAAAGTGGCGCTTAAAAATATTTTCGAGAATAGTGCCGCTTTTCCTTATGTACTCCACCACCTTGCGCCGCACACGCAGCTGGCGTGCGGCAGATAAGGTACGAAACCTGTCCGTTCCGTGTCTCGTAGACTCTACGCGGAGATTTGTCTAGTTCAGGAAGCTGTGTTTGCCGTGGACGAAAAATATTGTTTCGGCAAATATTGGGGCAGCGCGTAGGTGGCCTTCCGGGCGCGGGGCAAATGCAAATATAATAAACGAGGAATTTATATACTTTTAATAGGAACTCGTTTGAGATGCGAGTCGGCGCAGCTTCCTCTTACGTAACGTAATATAATCTTCGTAACATAATGCGATATAACGAACGAGCGCAGTGTAAATTACTATTATAAATCTTGAAAGCAAACAAGGTGGTTACTTGACTAGAAATTAAGCGAACAATGCTGGTTGACCTTATAAAAAGTAGGTAAAAGAATGGAGAGTCGCCCCTGAAAAGTAGGTGATCGTAAATTATGAAGAGTCTCTCAGTGGAATGCGGTAAAAAAAAATATTACGAAATTCATTGCCCGTTGTTATCGGGGACCATCGTATCCGATATTACCACGAAGAGTGGGACGAGCCGTGACCGAGTCAAAAATGAGCGAGCAGCGATTTCTACTTTGCTAGATTATCGACAACGTCGAGAGGTAAAAATAGTTCTGAAAAACAGTTGATCGAAGAGCGGAGCATAGATCAAAGGTACCGGGTTGATCGCGTCCAGGTTCGTTTGAAGTGCCTACTCCTGCTTTCCAGCTTTCCACCGTGACCTCTTGATCCCTTCGGCGTGTCTCGCAGCCGGGGTTGTTTGCCGAGGCAAGAATAAAGACGTTACTCCGAATGACCCGGCTCGGTTCCATCGACTTTGTACCTGGACGAACATTCATCCGGTCGTTGCTCTAATTACCAGCTGAATAGAAAATCTCTCGCGACATCCTCTTTAGTTTCACGGAAGCGTACATTTCCTTCCGGTCCGTTTCGCGCCAAAACAACCCCCGTTAATATTTTACGGTTAACTCTTTGCTGCAAATTGCTCGAGCAGTCGATGTCGTTGCGCCGTGTCCAACTGCTCGATTTTCCACGCTAACGATCATCGATTTCGGGCGGAATGCTTTTATTTGGAACGTCAATCGGAATTTTCCTCTTTTTTTTCTCCCCGAGATGCTTCACGTCTCGTACGAACTACGAGGATTTTCGGAACAGGGTTGTTTCTCTCTTTGCGCGTGTTGAAATTTGTAAGGAAAATTCTTCGCGAAATTTTCTCGTCACCAATTCGATTAAAAAGCCCGCGATGGTACAACCGGGTCTTGGTTTTATCGAGGCGATAACAGTTTAACGGGACGTTAATTTTCTTCGCTTCGAAAGTTCTCGAAACTCGAACAATGAGACGTAGCTCGGCATTATTCTAATTCGAAGTTTTGGGAACGGTAAGTTCTCCTTTCTTGGCTTGGCCAAGTCACTTCGCTTCCACTCGCGCTCCGTTTAACGCCGCAAACTTAGTCTCAGTAGCGCGCGTGAATGTTTCGTATTCAAAATTCGAAATTCCGGGGCAATGAAACGAATCTAAGAGGAAAAAAAGAACGAAGTTTAATTAAATGTCGCTGAAACGCGACAAGTTTCATTGGTTCCAACTTTGCTTTCCTTCGGATTCTTCGAGCTGGGTAAACTAAAAATGGAACCGATCGAAATATTAACTTGAGCGCGAAATTCGAAAATGCGCGTAAATTCGAAACTTTGGAAATTCAAATTCGAATTTAGATTTAGAGAGACTCGGAGTTCCATATTTTGAAAAATCTGCGATTAGAAAGCATTTATTTAGCAATGTCGAAGACACGATAATATTCAGAGAGGATTTTAAAAAACTTTTAAAGGAGAGTATCACATTGTAATATTCGTTGACTCTGTAGCGGTCGTGGCTCGTCTTGCGGTCCATTAATAAAAGAAATTTTTCCCTCATCTCGCACGAACGTTGAAAACTTTCCACTTTCCGTCACTAATGCGAAAGAGTGACAAAGTTTTTCTTTACCGGCGTTTCTCCGCAAATTTGCGGCCCGCGTTAAAAATTTCTCCGCGAGGAATAATTTGGAAAACACGAGTCGCGAGACGATGATATTCCTCGCGATAAAACGCCTCGAAGATCCGTCTCGCCCGGGGATCTATGTACGTATACGAGCGATCCGTTCCAGTCTACATACGGTTAAATCGTCTTCCGAAAGATCAAAGGGATCTCGAGGAGAAACTTATAAATGATCGATGATCGAACAAATTAACGATCGATTTCTCGTCAAAACAGCGCCGTGCTCGTTCGAACGCCTACGCGTGGTACTCGCAAAAGTCGGGTATGTGCCACCCACGCGTGCCGGGTACTAGATCCGAACGCAGATCGGTAAAAAGGAAAGTTATCGTCTGTTCGTGCCACGTGCCGCGGTACTCGCAACTAACGAGTCGTGGAAAATACGCGAGAGTTTGGCGGACCGGTACATCGTTGGAAAAAGAAAATAATAGCACCCCTCGGCGATATTTTGTTCCAAATTTTCGCCCGATCTATCCACCCGGAATTCCGTCCTACATACGTATGATGTATACATCGTTCGGATCGCACCGATGATTTTTACCGACAGAGAATAATTAAAAAGCGGCGGAGTAAACTGTCGGAAATGGAAGACGCGCTGCTCCTCGGGATATTCGCGATGAAAGAACTGTCGCCCCGCGGAACTTTCTAAACTCGCGGAGAATAAAAGCGTACCGGCATCGACACGGTTTCTCCGAAGCTCGGAAAACACGGAAAGATCGCGGTGCCGATTTCGCGGAGGCGTGCGCGCCAAAAGCGGAAAGGAAAGGGAAAG
>NW_016908754.1:1877-25479 GCF_001483705.2 Eufriesea mexicana | reverse complement strand
AGGGAAAAGGGAACAGAGAGACACGCGTGGAGAAGAATAGAGGAGACAGGGTACGAGGGAACGGAGATTAGCAGAATCCTCAAAGAGCGAGGGAGTTTGGTGCAGCGTGTCAAATCTGTACGTGGAAGGTGGCGCGTTCGCGATGAGGAGAGGAAAAATTCCGGCGATTAAAAGGAGAACGAGAGAGGAGCCAGCGGGCCACTGTCACTACAATGGATAAATGGTACCTTTTGTGGAGACCGACGGCTCTCCTTGGCCGCTCCTCTCCCGCCCACGATCTTCTGGCCCTACCACGGCAGAAGGAAAGAGCGAACCGAGGGTGAAACGGAGTGAAAGGAGACAACGAGAGAAAGAGAGAGAGAGAGAGAGAGGGAGCGAGAAAAAAACAACGTGCAAAAGGCGGTGGTGGGAGAGGAGGAGCAACCCTCGGCGTGTCGGTTTATACCTGAAGCGACCCTTGAAATCTGTTCTCGGAAGAGTTCACGAGGTGCACTGGCACACAAACCCTGCACGCGTGCACGTGTACACACACAAAGGCACGTGGGACACACGTGAGACTGGATTTGTGTGGCCGCCAGAGCCTTCAGTCGGTCGCGGCTCGTCGTTCGATGCACTTCCTCTTGGGCCACGCTGCTTCCCACCGATTTCCTCCTTTTCACCAGTGGTCCTCGTATTTACGAGTTGTCGTACCTTCTCGCCTGATTCCGCGAACCTGCGTCCGGTTACCGCAGTCTATAGACACGTCCGTGCTTTTACCGAGAAATTCCAACTCTCGCGTGTGATTCCTACCCTTCGTCGCGATACACCGATAGCACCGTGCTCCGTTTACTTTCGCGTTCTTTTCTTTTTTCTTACTTTTACCTTTGTATTCGTTCCTTTCTTTCCTTTCTTTCGTTTCACTCGTCCGTTTCGAACACGAGTGGCATCGCCGCGAAGAAGAGAAAGGATTACAAAGGAAAATGTGGGTGCACGTGTGATCACATCGCGACCGATCAACAAGTGACGCTTCCTCGTTGGAACGTGGAAGAACGGCGACGGATTGTTGTGAAGTTAAAAATTCTAGCCTACAGGAAGGACGATTTCCGTGAATATCTTTATGCCACGGATCGTATAGGCCAACGAGCCACGGCACGGCACACGGACGTGCACACAGGCTTACGGTGGTGGTTTGGTGTACCGGCCGTAGGTTTCAGTCGCCTGTAGACCGTCACTCGACGCATTTCCTGTCTAAAAGTGGTTGCAAGTGGTTGTTCGTGCGTCGAATAATCTCGAGGATTTTTATTATCCACGCCCGAGACGTAATATAAATAGGGAACCGTGAATGAAAGGATCCCTTTCTTCGCTTCACGAATTTGTGCCAAGCTGGGAACGTGTTTTTCCCGATTCCCCGGGAACCAGCTTCCATCGAAACAATTAACGTTTCTTTCGCGCGGATATCTCGCGCGCGAGATGTTTTCGAACGGAGCAAAATACGCGAATGCGTTTCTCGCGAGGAGTTTCAGAAAGTAGGGGAAAAAAGGCGACAGGACGAAAGACGGACCAAGCGTAAAATGTTAGTCGAGCAAGAAGTAATGAAACGCGTTGGATAAACGTTAATCTGCAAGAGGAAAAAATTCATCCGAACCGTCTCGATGATGTGGTACGTGACGTTGCGCTATATTTTCTTTCCAGTTCCACTCGGAAAAACGAAGTATGCGG
Organism: Eufriesea mexicana; assembly: GCF_001483705.2. Taxonomy (NCBI): domain Eukaryota; kingdom Metazoa; phylum Arthropoda; class Insecta; order Hymenoptera; family Apidae; genus Eufriesea; species Eufriesea mexicana. Next base: position 23,781 of record NW_016908754.1, on the reverse strand, counting down.
AAGAACGTAGCGTTACCGAAAACGTAAATGATTCCAAAGATCGTCAGTCGTTGACGTTAATTTTCCGTTCCGCTATCTTCCTCGTAAAAATAGAAAATATCGTTACGGACGCGTAATTAACTCGCGAAGGACAAAGCTAACGAGCTAGAAATTTGCCTATCTTAAAAGGAATAAAATGCGCAACTCGAAACCGACTCGGTTATCTTGTTTATCGTTGAAAATAGTCAAAAAAAGGAAAAAAAAAAGAAAAAAGAAAAGCAAAGGAAAAAAGAAGGGAAAGTTTGTTTTCCGAGGAAGGTGTGTTTCTTCGAATCAGTCCATTCGATTGCAAACAGGAACCGTATATCTCGAATCGCGTAAAACGGCAGATACTTTAAAAACAAAGTCGAGAACCTGGCTCGCTTATATCGCGACTTATAGCAATAACTCTTCGATAATAACACCTAGGCCGCTGTTGGAGTTTCACTCAAAACCGTATCAACGATCTCGATTACTCCGCGAAACGAAAGGATTGCATCTCGGGTTGGCGAAACTCGTAAAATCGCTCGTTACCTTGCCAAACTTTTTCGCGTTTTCAAACAAGATAATAAAACGTTGGCCGCTGTTGTTTAAACAAAGAACCGATCGCTGGTACGATTTTTTGGAGCGAGTAGAACGGAAAAAGTGGCGCGGCGCGGCGCGGCGCGGTTCGGAGAAATGCCGATCGAACGCGAGGGTTTGGAAATATTCGGAAGCCGCGGGTTTCCGTCCTCGAAGAAGGGACACGCGCAGAAGGCTGTTCGTGACGTTGTCGTTTCCGTTATACAGCCTCGTGGCAGCCACTCGGTCAGCTGCCGTGCTCGGTGTTCAGCCGCATAAATTGCCGTACGGCACCTTCGTGATCTATCAATTTTACGACGCTCGTCTCCCGCGGCCTCCGCACCGCGGGAAGAAACGGTGTTGAGTTTCCTACAGCCTGTAAATTATTTTCCACTCGCGATCACAATGGGCCATTGATTAAACGGATAATCGAATCGATCGGCGTGCGCGCCCATTAACTCGGTGTGTACGAGCAGCCTCGAGAAATCGTCGAACAGCCAGAGCTTTTCTTTTCGTTACGTGAAAGTGTGCGTTCGGATGATTGATTCCTCGATGTTTAGAAAAATCTCGATACGACGCTCCTTTTTCTTTTTTTCTTTCGAGGTTGTGCGAGGATATTTTCTAACTGTAACGTGAAACTGTATAATTAGGGTCTCTATTATCGATGATACGAACGCGGTTATTAATATCGAACGTGAACTCTGGCGATAACGTTCGATGATATTGTTGGAACAGTCGACAGTGGTCGGGAGACGAAGAGGACGAGGGCACAACAGGTCACGTAACAACGGAGCATCCTCTGGCAGAGGCGACAATTCCCTTGGTCTCCCACTCGCGTCTTCAAGAGCAGCCCTCTAACTTAAGTGGCAATCTCGTGACCGCTTCCGGGACCCAGAATCCTCCTCGTTCGAGCACGCAGAGCCAGCAAGAGAGCGTTCTGCAGAAATTCAGAAAGAGCTTCTCCTTGAGGTTCCACAAAAAGGGCAGCAAGGAAAGCAACGAGAGCGAGTGTCCGGTCGAAGATAACGATGGATCCGGCCCTCTGGACGAGGAGGAGGAAAGGGAGCCGCCGACTGTGACGGAACAGACCCCTCAGCACAAAGAAGACACCAGTAATGACCAGAAATTCCGGTTAGTTCAATGTCGTTTCGCCGTTTCGCTTTCTCGCGGCGATTAACGTCGAGATTTCGGCGAGAAATTAGCTACGCGATTCGAATAAGGGCGATTAAATATTGAATCTGCTTTCTACAGATTTGGTCCCCTTGTGTGGAGAAGCAGCAAGGAGAGGAAAAAGGGCAGCAAGGCTGCCAGAAACGCGAAGTGCAACAGCGGAGATAGTGGAATACAGATCGAGGTAAGAAGACAGGAAATTTAACGGTAGACAGAACGTACTTATACTTTAGTCCCTAAGAGAAGAAATCTAAAATTCAAATTAGCCAAACTAACGACATGCATACCATTTCCTTGAATCTTCCTTACCAGGAAGACACCCTCGCAACGATACACCATCCGCTAGTCCTTCCGTAAAAATGAATTCCTTGCGAAACGACACGTCAGTCGGTGGACAATATATCGAAACGTATTATTAAGCTAAAACGAAATAGAAAAAGAAAAATCACAGTCCAGCGTAGAGTCGACGAGTAACAAAGTAAATTGTGAACGATATAGATGGTATCTGGTGGAGCATTGACTGGGGGCGGTGGTGGTGGAATGATGGGGGGTGGTGATAGCTCCGAGTCCCACGACACGGATGTCCAAGACGAGACGGACAGCCCGCCAGCCCTTCGTAGGCGAGTCGCCGACAAATCACGACCCCAGTCCGAGCTCATCAACCAGATACTGATCGACAAGTTTAAGGTAAAGACTATCGTTCTTTGCCCCCGTTTACCCCGCTACATGCAATCTTCGTGTTAATCATTAACAACCGCCAGCCGCACGAGAAGTTGCCCGTCATCGCTGTATCTGTGCTTTAACGTCGTTCACTACATGGGAGCACCGCTAAAGGAGAGTGTTCTGTACGTATTTTTGCTCGTAATAAAAGCCACTCGAACGACCACGTTCTCTCGTTACTTTCGTTCGCTCTTTCGAGTACAAGACACTCTCCCTTGTTACAACTTCACTTAACCAAGAACAATTAATTCCGATAGGCTAACGATTGCGTATATGGGTACGATAGCGGAGGAACGAGGATCTCGAGGACAGACGCTTTCGCTTTCGATGAACGTAAAAGACGATCCATTTGTCGTGAATGTTTGGACACGGTTTCATCGCTTTTGTTTCCCTTTGCGCGCAATTTTCATCCGAGTGTCACACAGCGCTACCCTTCCTTCCTTCTACCATTTCCATTCCCGATCATGTATAATTGCTATTGAGAGAGTCGCACATTTGTAATCATTATCGGGCCGCACGTATGCCTGTTTCCTTCGACACAATAACTCGCATTACTCACGTTTGTGTACGGTTTAGCCACGCTCGTACAGATCACCGGCAGTCACTGATACGCGGCCACAGAATATATCGCGTTAGCCAGGATACGAAGAGAGGAAGCGCAGTCCTGGTTAGTTGATATCGAGCCGTGCACCCGAGCGAACACGATTTATGGAATCGTGGACGCGAGTCGAGTCACCAGTGTTTGTTCTTCGTCATCGTGTTTCTGTCTCTCTGTGCTCGTGTCCAAGCACCGCGTCGCGCGTCTCCAAGATACGGGCCCGTTAACGTGTCTCTCAAACGAGTGAATCTTGATCTTCGCGTGTTCCGATAGTGGCAAAGGCCGTTCGAAAATCCACCAACGTTCACGCGAAACGATTTTACGCTAGAACATATATCGCGAGCTTAAAAATGTGAACGACGTAACGTGGAATTAATTCGACACGCGTGAAAGCGATATGGCATCTCTCTTCTAACATCACCAAGTACGTTCTAATTCACGAACCCGACCACTAATCTACCCGCCACGTGTACATAGATCTCACGGTCGCAACTCAAAATACCAGCATCTATCGGTGTTTGTGCATTAACAAAATTCCACGGAACGTGTGAATCTAATAGTAGGCAGAAATGGGAACGGCACTCGGCTTGCTCGACGATCGAACAATTTTCTGGAAGACTGGCTTAACGTCACACGCCCAGAATCGAACGCTGCCAGAAACTTCGCTTACCACGAGGAACCGCTTGGAAACGTAGACGTTAATCGGAGGATGTGTAATACTTTCAGGCGGATCTGCAGAGCCGAGCGTCGAGGCACCAGCATGTACGCAGAACGAACAGCGATTTAGGAGGGCAGAGGTTACTCCAGTGGGATACGAGGTCCGGTTACAGCCACGCGCACAATTACCGCAGGATGCTCTCGACTCCATCGCCGATCAAGACGAGGCCTCCTAGACTCAGTCCGAGGCACTCCTCCCATGACATCGTTACGCTGAGAAGGTGCGTTTAACGAGCGTGATCCGTCCCGTGCTTTCGCACCCTTATCGCAAACGCCTCATTGACTTTTTGCCATTTGCGAGCGGGTGAAGGCAGCTCTCGCGAGGAAACCGCAAACAAACTTTCGGCAATCGTCTACGAAATTGCGTTCTACTCGTTTTCCATGCGAAACGTCGACCTCGAAACCGTTTTGTTATCGTTATCGGGCTGAGTCGACCGTTCTAGCGAATTCGTCACGATGGCTCTATAAATGTTGATTTTAACGAAAATCGAACCGGAGTTTCGGCCGAGAGTCGGAGAGAACCGTCTGAACGGAGTCTTGAGATTTTTTTATAATCCGATTTAGAGACGTAGACGACGATTGCTTGGGTTTCAGTGCAAATACTCGAGGGCATTGCCTTCGTTAGTCAACGAATGCGTAAAATACCAACGCTGCCACGAAAAAAGAGAGTTCCGTGAAAAGACTGGGTGCTTCGTTTCTCGTTTGTTTAGCAAAGAATCGAATCGTACACTTTTTTTCTTTTCTTTTTTTTTCTTCCTTTTTTTTTTGTAAGAAAAACGGCGTGGTCCCGAACGATTCGCACTTTTCCTTTTTCTCTTCTTTTATCTGTTCCTTTTTATTTTCATTTTTGTATTTCTGATCTTCGTTGAATTCGAGACGGATCATAACACGACATTATAATATCATCAAAACAATTCCTTGACGAAATTTAAATTCTTTATTCTCGAACCTTTCCAGTAAATCGAGGGAGAATAGTGGTAGGTAGACGGGTATTATAACAAACCACCTTCTTTTAATTTTTCCTCGTAAAACAGTTGGTCTGTCACGCGTTACTATGTACGGAGTGGTTCTTTCGTAATTTCAATCTTTCCTCGCTTTTCCTCACCTGTAATGAATTTTCTTCACCAAAGTAGAAGTTCCCATCACCCCGATTTGTTTTACATTAGAGAAGGTTACGTAGAAATATCATCGGCTGCTGTTTAGACCACGGTGTAAAAGGTTCGACGAAATTCGGTAGACTAGGAGATAATTATGACATCTAGGGAAAAGTATAAACGCAACTTAGAACGGTCTATATCGTCGTAATAACGGAAATACACGCGGAAATGCGAGTGATTATTCGTCGGTTAAAACGTTACGCGCGAACGGAGACGTGAAGGACTTTTTGAGGTAGGACAGTTTACAGAACCACTCTGTATACACGTGTATACCTTGTCGTATGTATATAAATATATATATATATATATTTACCTATTGTAATTCGTTGCTGAATGTTGTATCGATGCTTCTACGTAAACACAAAGCTTGTTGGTCCTTTATCCGAATATGTGTGGACGAAGAGAAATATTAACGATGATTTTATTCTGGTCCCAGTAACGCGAAAGGGAGGAGTTCTCGGACAAATCTGAGGCGTTCGCTTAGCCAACCACTGGGTATCAATCAGCTATCACCCTTGATGCGCACCAAAACTGCAGGTAAAGCCAACATTTGTCAAACTAGAATCCAGCCTCACTCGTTGATATTGTTTGAGTTCTAACGTAGACTACGTGTCTTCCTTTCTTTCCTTCCAAGCAAATGAGTAATTTATCGCTTCTCCACTTTGGACACTTTGATCAATCGCAAATCGTGGTAATTGCGCTAATCGCACACCGATCTATGTCACATTGGCGCACCGAATCGTTCAATTTTAAAGACATCGTCGGTTATTAATACCAGTCTCGGAAAAATGCACGATCACTCGTTTCTTTTCCTTTCTTTTTCTCTTCTGTCGGAGCACATTGCTTGTTTGCTTGGTACGAAAGTACACTGGTAGCGAACCCGTTGACGAAGATTAGTGCACACTTTCTCTACTCCAGTGGTATCCAGTTTCTCTCTAGACTACCATTTCCGACAGTGCTCTAAGTTAGCATGCACCCTTTGTAAAAATCTCAAAGCATTCACCGTTGTAACAGAGCGCACCTGTAAGAAGAGTTCTTAAACAGTACGGAATGCGGAACACTCCTGTATTAAACGTGTTGATATCTTCGTTCTGTAAGGATTGCTTCCTGTGAATACGCTTTTGTTTGCAAGGTGCAGTAGAAAGCAACCTTAGGGAGCTTCGCGAAACATTCCAGCGATCGAAAGAAACGAATTCTTTTCCCTTCCTCGCCGGGAATAACGGGACATTTTTGCCGCGAATTGTGTTTCGCCAAGCTCTACGAGGAAACTAATTACACGCACAAAACGTGATAAACGATTTTTTAATCTTTCGCTGCCAACGCCAGCAAGCCTACGATGGATGCCTACAGGGTGATTTTTCGCATACGATTGTTTTCCCGATTTATTACAAATTTAACCAACAAATGAAAGAAAAGTGCATACCGATCCAGCGACGGATAGAAAATACGGATAGAAAGATCTGCGGATCACGAGACCGTTCTTCGTTCTCGCGATAATGACAAGCGTTACTTTGTTTGAAACCAGGCGCGAGGTTGCCCGGTGGAAATGTCCTGTCTGAGGACGAACAGGACGGAAGAGGTGGAACATCCGACGATGAGATGATGTCCGACTCGGAATCCTCCATTGCCTCCTTGACGGACAGAAAAAAGTCCTTCGAGCAGACGATGGACGAAGAGGTCGTAATCCTGGCTGAAGCTGTTTGGGACCACGTGGCGATGGAACCGGAGGAGCTAGCTTTCCGTGCTGGCGATGTGATCGAAGTTTTGGACAACCTGGATAAGGACTGGTGGTGGGGTAGTTGCAGAGGAGAGCATGGCTGGTTCCCGGCTGCATTTGTTAGGGTAACGCACCGATTTTTCTTCAGATTTTAAACTAACGATCCTCTGTTTCTTATCGTAAAGGGTAAACGAATTCGAGAATAAACGATAACGTTGGATTTTATGTCTCTAGTTACGCGTAAGCCAAGAGGATACTGTCGAGGATTGTTTGGCGGCGATGGCCTCTGGAGGTACGTCAAATTCGCAACTGAGAAGACGTACCAGTGTTTCGCTATTATCGAACGAACAGGTCAGAACTAGCGTAGTTCGTGAACTAGTTCAAACAGAACGAGATTTCGTTAAGATACTGAGGGATGTCGCGGAGGGTTACATAGCCGAATGTCGACGACGCACAGATATGTTTACCGAGGAACAGATAGAAACGATTTTCATCAACCTCGAAGAGCTTATGGACTTCCAATCTGAGTTTTTAAAGGAGCTAGAAACTAGGATCGACTGGAGTGCTCCGCACAAGAGTTGCGTCGGTGAATGTTTCCTAAACCATGTAAGAAACATCGAAACCATGTAGTATTCGTCAGTTTTGTTTCGCTTAATAATAATCCTATGATATTTGAAATTGTTCCAGAGAGCAGGATTTCGTATGTATTCGGAGTACTGTAACAGTCATCCTATGGCTACCGCCACGTTGCAGGAATTGTATCAACATAATCGTTATAGCAAGTTCTTTGAAGCCTGTAGATTAATGAGAGGACTAATAGAAATTCCTTTAGACGGATATTTGTTAACGCCTGTGCAACGGATATGCAAGTATCCGCTCCAGTTGGCAGAACTGTTGAAGTATACAAAAACCGATCATCCAGATTACCATAAGATTCAGGAAGCTCTAGAAGCGATGCGAGGTGTTGCCGTTTTGATTAACGAAAGAAAGAGGCGAATGGAAAGCCTTGAAAAGCTGGCTGCCTGGCAATTAAGGGTTGAAGGTTGGGAGGTATGAATTTACTTTATTATTTATTACTTAACCGCTTTATATTCTTCCCAATAGCATGGTTTAAAAACCGCAGAAATTGGTTCGATGGTGTTCGATAAGTAACAATATCTTTTACTAATAATATAGGGTGAAGATCTTATAGAAGTTTCGTCCCAATTGATCTATCAAGGCGAAGCTGTAAGAGTCACCACTGGCATGTGGACAAACAATATAACCCTTTTCCTGTTTGACCATCAATTAGTGTATTGTAAGAAAGACATTTTAAAGCGAAATACTTATGTATATAAAGGGCGAATTTATCTCGACACAAGCGAAGTGATTGATGTTCCCGATGGAAAAGGTAATTTTGCAAAATATATATTACCAACGTATTGTCACCCTAATACTAATTTCAATTCTAATCCTAATATTAAATATCAATTATAAATTCTTCATGTTCCGTTCGCAGATCATCAGTTGGGTGTAACAGTGAGGCACTGTTTGAAAGTGTATAGTTGTGTTCGAGATAAGTGGTTGCTGTTCTGTTGTCGCACGGCAGAAGAGAAACGTCGATGGTTGGCAGCCATGGCAGAGGAGCGAAGATTAGTTGCTCAGGACAGAAATGACGGTTTGGAGTTTCCCGCTGCGGCTAGGCAATTGGCTAGGCTCGCCGCGACGAGACAGCAGAACAGACCGCCAATTAAACCTCGTAGTACGTAAAATAATTATTGTTTGAGTCTTTATAGGAAGTACCTTAGAATTATGAGATATTTATAATTGCCTGAACTAAATAATTACAGATAAAACGTACAAAAGAGAGTCGGCTTACGAAATGCCTACAATGATCGGGCAAGCCACGACAAACTCGTTAGGACGTAAAGTTGGCACTTGGTTCACGTTCGGTAGCAGCAAGAAAAATACACGACTTCAGCCGTCCTGAGACAGGCCTACCTTCGTACCATACATTGACTTGTGAAAGTCTAACGAGAAGCGCTTAATCGTTGCTTCGCAACGATGATTTATATCATACCTCATTTAATGTTTGAAAAACATTTCTTAAATTTCTTTTTGTCAGTTTATTCCAATTTTCTCGGTTATTTCGACATTCAAAGGTATTCGAATAATCGAATTCATTTTAATTCGCACGAAAGCAAACGATATCAAGCGCTTGTCATATGTATGGAACGAAGGTTCTTTATTTATCTAATTTTTAAGTTTCACTCTTTAATCGTTATCGATTCAAAAATATCGATACGTCCTGTTAACAGGGTACCAAAACCCTAAAATTTCCATCGGTCCGAGTGTAGTATTCTCTGGTTTAATTTAAACACATACGTTCGATAAAAAGAAAAGTGTAACTTTACAGCATTGACGATATTTATTTCACTGCCTCGAGGAAAATTTTTCTAGATTCCACGCTCTGTCGTCTTACAATCACACAGATCACTGCAATCACGGAGTGACAAGGTATTATCACTTAGTTGTTTCTAGAAAATGATAAACGTTGTTTGATGAAAATATAACCTCAAGAAATATATTATTAATTAACCGTAATCATAAATTCTTGTAAAGGAGGGTATGCGTGCAAGCAACGTTTATACGGGTATCTTAAATGAAATTAATAATATCATAAACTCAGAAAAGATACCGTGCGAAAATTTAGAGCGATTAAAAGTAAGGCGCCAGGTATCGAGGCGAATCAAGTTAATGATATAATCGAAGAAGAAAAAACATAAATTAGAAAACGTGAATGCACCTACTATTAAAAATATACGGATATATGTGTAAAGCCGATAGCGAGCTTTTGCGGTACTAAAGAGAAAGTACTAGTCACTCTTATCACAAAATCACATGAAAGACCAGTGATGATAAAATTTTAGCAGTATCGAAATGCAACCGCTTGTATGTTGTGAGCAATGAATGGATTAGTAATGGCCATCAGTTTTCTATGGTAATAAAGACTGACTGAGAAATGCTTGTTTCCCAGAGATACATGAGCAAATATAGGTACGAGGGTAGCACTGAGAGAAAAGTATAGTCAAAGAGTAACCGAATTTTGCTATAAGTAGATATATTTAGAGTTCCAAAGTGAAGATACATTCTTAAATGTATTTCTGGTTCGATAACCAATTACATAGTCTGTTTTAGAATGCACATTGAAATAAAAAGAAACGACATTGACATAAATATCATGCATTGAAACTTTCTCTCAGTGAAGCGAAACGTATCATAGTACATATTCGTTAAAAAAAAAAAACAAAAAAGAATCTTTAAATTGTTTCACGATACGCCCTTTTACTGCCTAGAATTATTGTCGCTTCACACGAAGCAGTAAATCATAATACTCATCGTAGTTTGTACGAAGGTTTTAAATTTTTGGTAAATGGACGAAGAATTATATTTCTACGTCGGTTACGGAGCGACAGTATTAACGATATAGAAATCACTAAACGTGTAAATACTCGCATATCAAGCTTCTTTTCTACTGCTGCTGTAGAAGTTTCTAAAAAGGAATCATTTGAGACATCGTTCATGTTTTTCTACTCTTGTACAGAAAAAGTGTTACGAAAATATCATGATGAAAGCCAGTCAGCCAGCAAAAACCTCTGTGTTTTGTAGGTAAAAGTTAACAGCATGTACACACTATCTGTAATTCTTCATCGTGAACAATACAATTAACATTTTGAAAAACTAGTCCACCAATTGTGAAAGTTTTCAACACTGCCAATATGTTTACTAAATATGTTTTTATTCGTTTCTGACATTCTTCATCATCTTAACGCATACATAATATTAAAGTATACGTTCGTGAAAACATAACTGTTAATCTCTGTCTTTAACCGTAATTGTGCAGAGAAATAAAGGAAGAAATACTTATGAAACATAAACAATACACAGAAGTATATTTTTGCTTATTTTCTGGCATTGTATTTACTATACGACAAGGACAATATGATGATAAAAGTGAAAGAGCAAGATTCCTACTCAATTGTACAGAGATCATTAATCATTGATGTGTAGTCTAGGAGCGATACATTTGTTGCTGGACCTAATTCTTTTAAGAGTTATTTTTATAGGACAAATTTATTTGTTCGAACGCAATTTCTCTATAAGCATTGTTATGTAAGGACAGTTATAATGGCCAATGTGACTAAATGTAAGGAAAGAAATAACAAAATGTTAATTATAAATGCTGAAACAATAATACCGCATATTGCACATCTCACAGCTTTTCATTCATTGAATCTCACTAACATCAATAAAGAATAAATCTTCTGTAAATTATCAGAGTAATATTACGAATATTCGCAGAACGCATTAGTTATTAATTAAGGAAGACAATTTAAATATTATGACACTTTGTTCTTTGCATTGACCATGCTCTACATATCTTGATAACGACGCGTAACTTAATGTATATGTAATTAATAATTCTATACGATATTCTTTCTATAGCTACAAATTAGAAAATTTGTATTATTACTCTGAAAATATTGTAACAGATTTTGCACAAACGTCAAAATGATGTGCTTGGAAGCAATAATATTACTAGGCATTACAATAATAACAGTTTAAGCTGTTGCATATGGATGTGAATGCATATATTTTCCCTTGTATTGAATATTAATAGTTGCGCATGCATATTAATGATTGGCACATTGTTATGCAAATTCACATCATTAATATGCACGCCCACATTGCACTTTGAAAAATTTAAAAAAGTACTGATACAATAATGTATCGCTTTGTTTTGTGTACATAACTAGGTATTGTACTTTATAAGTGTAAATATTGTAGAACTCTTCATTAGCGGAAACTCCAATATGGTCTAGGCAATAAGGAACTTTAAAATTGAATGACACATAACTTTTGGATAAAGATTAATTATTAATTGATAGCACAATGTTTTGTATATTTGTATATTTAATTTAATGATTTAATAATAAATTACCCTCTTTGCTCGATTGTTCACGTTATAAATAATTATTGTTTATGATATGTACAGTTGAAATTACATAATATGTTTACAATTGTTTTCAAAATATAAATATATACTCAGTTAAATATATGTAAATAAACATTTTATAATTACTATATTATTATTACTTTATTGCACTGAATTATATGTATTTCCTACACGTTACTCTTTACAAATACAATTGAAAATAATTATATATATATATATATATATATTACAGATAATTAGGTACCAAGTATATAAGTTGTATTTTTTGATATTTGAGCTTTTAATTCGGAATTTTCTTTTCTTAATTGATTTACCACTTGCCTTAAAGTTTTAGCTTCTTCTAACAATTGAGCATTTTCATCTAAACTTTGCGAAAAATTCTCTTGTACATCTCGCAATTCCGTAATATACTGACATGCTCTTGCTAAAATTCCTCCCTTACTCTGTAAGCATAAAATTTCTATAAGTGACTGCAAGATACTATAAGAAATATTATAATAAATGGAATAATAGTATAAAAATGGCGCACTGTATTACCTGTAACTCAAAATTAGTTTTCACATCTCCATCTCCTGCTGTACTTTGCTCACATTCTGGTAAAAGCTTTCCCAACTTTGAAATCCAATTATTAATTTTATCTCTACGACGCCTTTCAACCTCATTGTGTGTTACCCTCCTTCTTTCATCTCTCTGTGTGATATTACATATTAATTAATTAATACTGTTCCACAATTAATATTAATTATAGATCATATAATACATATTACCTTCTTAATATTGGTAAGGATATTTTGTGGATTATCTATTTGAAGTTTAACACGTGGTGCAACTGTTCTTGTAGATTCCGAGGTAACTACATCATTACCATTGCTAAGTACATAAAACTGACCACTTATAGGTGATGTTAAAACTTGAACAGTATTATTTATAGATGCAGCTATTGACAACTCAGTATTATTTGTATGATTATCACCAACTTGTACCACACGATACGCTACTGCATTATCGTTTCTATTTATTTCACATAACTGATACTGTATGTTGTCTTCTTCTGTAATAGTTTCTATCTCTGTGTCACAATCTATTATTTCAGCTTCCTCTAGAACTACGCCGACATTGTCATTGCTAATTGTATTCTCATCCACACTATAAAATATTAACTATTTACTAAAAAGAACGAGAAAGTTTAATTAAAAATTATCTACTTAACGTTACGAATATATGTTTCCAAAAGTATATGTACCTCATACATCATACGAGATAACCTTATACGTCATTTCTAATGTTCTCCAATTTTTGTACAAAATAAAAACAAAAATTACATTTTACGAAATCTAAACATAAAAAATTCAAATTCATATATACAATTAATTTTGTTAATTCATAGTGAACGAAATAAACATTTTGTCGATAGTATAGTTTTACTAATCGTTAATAATGCTTTTATATTCAGAACGAGTAATAAAATATGTCTATTAAAATTATACGAAAGATCAAGGAACATACCTTTCATCAATGTTGTCGAAATGATTTAACACTTCCATTTTAATTTTAACTACAGATCGAATTCCTTTCAATCAAGATTCCTTTATGTACACAAGAACCCATTACACTTCACTTAAGCTGTAATGTATTTTCTATAGGCAATGCGTCACAAATCTATATAAATATATACATATAAACAAAGTTAATTATTTTTACAATCAAGAACCATTTAAAAATATTTCAGAAATGATTATTAAAATTAATGCATAGACATATACATACATTGTGTTACAATATCTAAGAAATGATGTCAAACCATTTTAATAAATGTGTAATAATTTTAAAAATAATTATATCTACATGATCAAGCAATTATTTTTGTAAACAATTTTATGGGCTATATATTATTACTTCATTTTAATATTTTTAATAATTAAGTATTTGAAACACTTAGACAATTTCTTTATTCAAATGACAAAAAGAGTGGGAATACCCATGGCCCTTCGCCTTAGCCAAAGTTAAGTGTACGCGTATTCGGTGAATATTCAAAGTCGATTTTCTTGAAAACAAAGTTTCCAATAAAAAAAATTGTATTCTTTTTTCCGATTAGTTTCCGCATGTAGAATCACCTCCTTCCCAATTGTACTACCGTTGCTGGGATACCCTGTATATTTGAATATATATTCAAAACTAGTACTTTTAATAGTGTCTTTTTGTTTTGTTAAATGCACTAAATAATACCAGTAAAATATTATAAAATGATTTAAAATCTATATGAATATTATGTAAAACCAAATAATGAATATAACATTTTTTTATGTAAAAAATGATTACTTGTATATACGTGGAAATATTGGCTGAGAACAACATGAAATCTAAGTAACCAATCTTGGGTAACGTGTTGGGTAATTTTGTATTTGAATTTTGCACATGACAGCATTATTCTATTATTGTAGAATGGTATCATTGTTTTACTGAAGGTTATATTAGTATGTTGTATTAAACGACATATTTGATTTGTGAATTTATTGGTGAAAATTACAATTAAGTTATGTTTAATTTACATATATTTACAGTGTAGTTTATAGAATATAAAAGGTTAGTTACAAAACAATTGACGAAATTAATATTTTTCGAACATATAAATCTTAACCATTCAGAATATTGTATTCTAAACTTCTTTATAATGAAGTATTCAAGCAAGTTTTTGTTTATATTGATTCATTTATTTGTCATTATTTTAATTGTTGATTGTGAAGATGAAAGCTACTTTGAAGATACAATGTAAGTGTGTTCACAAGCTACATTTATTTTTAAAATTAACTAAGATTTGTTGTATTGTGTAAGTACAAAACAAATAATAATTAATTTTTTCACAGAAATGATGAAGAATTCATTAATCCTCATTCATTTTTCTTTGATAAACAGAGTAAAACAATGATTGAAGATATAGAGGTAAACAGGTATGTATACAATGTAAATATAAATACATTAGAATCGAACTTTACGATACGAGAACAATAAATATAATTAAATATTATTCTTTCATTTGCAAAACAATGTAACTATTTTTTTTAGCGTAAAAGATGTTGCAGAGTACAGTATTGTAGCTCGGAATAACTTGAAATCTTATAATCAAATAAATAATTGTAATAGCCATGAAGCAATCTTTTATCAGCGTCTCATTAATTTATTATTATCCAATGTTTATATACAGGTAATATGATAATATTGTTTGTAATATAATTTTTAAGCATATTCGTTACCGAATATATTTTATCTATTACAAATAGAATCAGAATGATGTATCAATAACAGGAGTATTAGAAATATCAATATCTCATTCTCAAATAGAGACACTTAGAAATTTTCATACTCATAAAATGTCTTTGAGGGAAGTTGATGAAATTTTGAGTAATATAATAAAGAAACCGAAAAATTATTATACATTTGGAGTAAAGCATATTTCTGGTATGCTATACAAAGCTTTTCATAGCATATTAAAAATATTACAGGATCATGTAAGAGTATTTATTATACCTTATTATATTTTTGATTTATATTTTGATCTAACAAGAGTTTTATGCATTTTAGCCGGATGGTTTTCTAATCTTATCTGTAATGATAATGGTTGGTTTGACATTTAGAAAAATAGCACAGGGACACAGACTTCCCATTTTTGGTCTTATACAAATTATATTGCTACTGAGTTTCTTTATTACTTGGTGGCAGCTTATAAAGGTATACATTAATCATTAGTAAAGTATTTTAAGTTTAAAACAAATATTATTTTTGATGTAAATTTGTTATACATTCTTTGAAAGGAAGCTGAAATAAAATCTACTGCCGAGCAAATTAAATTTTCAAAGATACCAATCTCATGTGAGCCAGATAAGATGAATATGTGGGATAAAATTGTTGCATTCTTTTGTAAGTATATATTATTCTATAAAATATTGTAAGCTATTTTGAAATGCCACTGACATATCTTTTGTTTTTATAGATGGTGATGATTGTGAGCAGTATTATAGAACAATGATGTCTAATCCAAAACTAAAAATTACACCTGCACTTGCATTATCACATTTTGTTTCTACTGTTATTTTTCACCCAATTACACATATAGGAACTGTTATATCTGTCTTTATAAGTAATGTAACAGGTAATTGAAAAGTTGTATCTGCATAATTTTATTTTAATAGCTTAGTTAATTTAATTTTGTTTATTGTTTCAGATAACTTACCATGGACTTATAGATGGATTATAATATGCATGCTTTTCTTATGTATTGGTAGTGTAATAATAATGATACCCCTTATTCTCTGTGGTGCATCTTTCAATTTAGGCTTATCAGGATTTGGAATTAGTTTTGCGCAAACAAATAGAACAGGTAATTCGTTAGAAAATGTACAAAAACGGGATCCCGTACAAGTAATTTTACAGGTAATATGTGGTTTCATTCATTTCAACTATTATACTTTCGTTTTCGATGTTTGCCTCATATTTTAATTCACATTTTTATTACCAATTATTTGAAAACAACGGAAAATATTAATTTTTATAGCCACGCTCTGTAACCAATGCATTACCAATGGAAGACATATTGAAAACGACACAATTGAACACTCTCCAAGTTTTAAAAAAATGTTGCGAAGAAGAAGTTGCTGTAATGGATAATAATAGTAAGGAAGATTGTGATTTATGCTGTGGCGATACGGTGGAAAATAATAAATTGTCTAAACATAATGATGAAGAAATTGAGAAATGTAAAATAATTGGTGCAGTAAAAATAGAAAAGGACAATGGAAGAGGAGATCGTTGACCTTTGTTAATATTTTATATTAATTTGAATTTTTATGCATGTGATTTATGGTATGCTTAATGTTAGTTTACAATAAACAATAATAACCAAGTAATGCAGCGACCAACATATGTTTCATTATATCATATTTAATGTTAGTAGATCATTGAAAGAATACAAAATGTAGATTATTGTACAGTAATTTATATTCGCAACTTACTGTATAAACAAAATTATCTCAGTATTATTTTAACCGTCTATTTTATTTATAGATATGTATAGTTATTTATAAATAAATTGTGATTGTATAATTGAAGCAACAAAACTATTTAATTTATTTCATGACACAATACAAAAATATTTGAAAGCCATAAATTATAACATTGCTATTTAAGTATATTATTTTTTTACAAACATACAACGTCTATTTAATGTAACCTGCACGTTTCCTATACTATAATAACTGTTTCATTTTCTCGATGAAAAATTTAGGATTTATGTAAGTTTCGTCTAATGAACAAGATGTATTCGTTATATGTAATACTAATGTTTTAATAATCGGAATGATAGAGAAATTTTAAACACGAGATGTAAATATTTTTATGGCAAATGTAAAGTTGACTTACGATTAAGAGAAGTTGAAGATGACGATGCCGTAAAAGTAAGTTCTGCATTCTGTTTAATTCTGTTTATGTCATTTTCGTAACAGAAACATATTTGTATTTGTTTCATCGACATTAATAAACATAAGACACATCGTTTGATATTCTACATTGTTACTTTTGCACATAGCCATTTCAAAGACGAAGCATTTTCCCGCGAAAACGAGGCATAGCTTGCCCAATCGCAAAGCACTTCTAGTCGACGTGAATCCAACATGCCGGTAACGCATGCTGGAATATTTACACGCGATAAAGTGAAACTTTGAGTCCCTGAACAAAATGTTTTGTGAAGTAGTGTTATCATTGATCAGTCTTTTAATTACTGCAACTAACGAAAGAAATATTCAAGAAATATAATCTGCAGTATTAGTTTTTATTTCGGAACACTGAACAACTTATGCACAATCGTCGTGATATTTACAAACGTATCACAACACAAGTTTAAGACATTGAGATAACTTTGCCAAGAACAGGATAAATAACTGTGAACATTTGTTCGGTGGTAACATATCACATGTGGAGAAAAGTGAAGGTGAACATGTGAAATGAAGCGATGGAAGAGCAAGTGACCGTGAAATCGTGTTACACAGTTTACTTTTCTCGCTAATATTTAAGAAATAAGGCTTTTCAATTAGGTTCGTTCTATATATCCGTGTAGAGTGAATTTTTCTTTAACGAGATTGATTATTGTTTTTCGATTTCGGACATGCGTTTACAAAAAATAGTGCCGAAAGTTTCTGTGGCCGTGAAATCGTGCTGCGTAATAGACTCTATTCTCTTCTATTTCCGAAATTAGGCTTTTTGATTAGGCTTGTTCTATATATCCGCGTAGAGTGATTTCTTCCTTAACGGGATTGAATATTTTCTTTAGGTTTCGAGCGTGCGTTTTCGAGAAATAGTGCCGGAAGTGTCAGTGGCTATTAGATCGTGCTGCGCAATTTATTTTTTTGGCTTCTAGTTTTGGAATTATGCTTTTTTAATTGGATTTTTCCACTGATTCGCGTAGAATGATTTTTCCCCTAACGGGATTGCATATTTTTTTTCGGATTCGAGCGTGCGTTTTCGAGAAATAGTGCCGGAAGTGTCAGTGGCTGTCAGATCGTGCTGCGCAATTGACTTTTTTGGCTTCTAGTTTTTGAATTAAGCTTTTGGAATCGGATTTTTCCATAGATTCACGTAGAGTGTTTTTTTCCTTAACGGGATTGAATATTTTTTTTCGGTTTCGAGCCTGCGTTTTCGAAAAATAGTGCCGGAAGTGTCAGTGCCTGTCAGATCGTGCTGCGCAATTTACTTTTTTGGCTTCTAGTTTTGGAATTATGCTTTTTTAATCGGATTTTTCCACTGATTCGCGTAGAATGATTTTTCCCTTAACGGGATTGCATATTTCTTATCGGATTCGAGCGTGCGTTTTCGAGAAATAGTGCCGGAAATGTCAGTGGCTATCAGATCGTGCTGCGCAATTGACTTTCTTGGCTTCTAGTTTGTGAATTAGGCTTTTGGAATCGGATTTCTCCATTGATTCGCGTAGAGTGATTTTCTCCTTAACGGGATTGGATATTTTTTTTCGGTTTCGAGCGTGCGTTTTCGAGAAATAGTGCCGGAAGTGTCAGTTGCTGTCAGATCATCCTGCGCAGTTTACTTTTTTGGTTTCTATCTTCAAAATTAGGCCTTTGGATTCGGATTTTTCTATCTATCAGTGTAGAGTGATTTCTTCCTTAAAGGGATTGGATATTTTTTTCCGGTTTCGAGCGTGCGTTTTCGAGGAATAGTGGCGGAAGTGTCAGTGGCTCTCAGATCGTGCTGCGTAATAGACTTTTTTCTTTTTATTTGCGAAATTAGGCTTTTTGATTAGGTTTGTTCTATATATTCCCATAGGGGGAACTCTCCCTTAACGGGATTATATATTTTTTTTCGGTTTCGAGCGTGCGATTTTGAAAAATAGTGCGAAAGTGTCAGCGGCTGTCGGATCGTGTGCATAATACACTTTTTTCGCTTCTGTTTCTAAAATAAGGTTTTTGGATTACAATTTTTCGGTATAAGAGCGTAGAGTGGGTTCAAGACATTTTGTTGAAATAAACAGGCATGTGCAACAGTAGAAAAATCTTGGACTCATGAAGTATCACCAATGTAGAGCTATTAGATGCCAGGAATTATATCTTACTGTGAGAAAAAGTTGTAGCAGTAAAGCAAATATGTAAGGTATAATATGTCTATTGGATTCAAGATCAGCTAATCATATGCCCCACAAGATAGAAATGTTTGGTGGTCAAATAAAGATTCATAAGAGGGAAATGCTTCAGGCAGATAAAGGGGAATGAAATTAGGCAATGTCCTCTTTTAACGAGAAGATATAGAGAATACAGTGAGGCTAAAAGGTAAGTTGTATGCTTTTTCTAAATAAATATTACTATCTTTGATCAAAGTGAATGATCTTTGCCAATGTGTTAAATTTCAGAATGGTGGGGCCAAGGTATATGAAGAAAGGAGAGAGATTGGAATGATAGCAGTGAGAAGAAGAAATTTATATTATGTTAAGAAACATAAAAGTGGCAGTATATGTATCGAGAGAGAAAGATGTGTGGCATCAACATGGAAATATGAAGATCATTGAAGAGATGAAGAATGAACAATTGGTAATAGTTATGAAAGTTAAAGATAAATTGAATATAGAGAGTAAATATTGCATTAAACTAAAACGTGTAGAAATACCTATTATATCTATAGGAACCTGGAAACTATAAAAGCTGCAGGAATAATGGGTTGTAGCACATGGAATTGATTGTGACAATAAAGACAACGTTAAAAGGAGGTAAAAGGTAAGTCTTTCCAGCTGATGATTATTAGAAAAAAGAACCATTTGGTTGACTGATTTGTAAATGATTAAAGATTTAATATGAAATATTATTGACCAAGAATTTTTTTTATTACAGGAGACTTACAAACATGAGTAATATTTATATGCAAGATCCAGCCACTAATTGTAAGGGTATAGTAATAAGTATTGATTAATAATATTTCAATGAATTGCATATCTTTTTTTAAAAGTTTAACTGATATACAACATTTACTTTCTAAATATTTGTATTAATATATTAAATAATTTCTAGTTTGAATTACAATAATAAATAATAAATTTTAGTAACTTTGATTTTAAAAATATTTTACATTAATAAAATTAATATATTTGTTATAACAAGGTTACAATGAAAACAACTGTTGGTGATATTAAGTTAGAATTATGGGCAAAAGAAACTCCCAGGGCATGTAAAAATTTTATACAATTATGTATGGAAGGTTTTTACATTCATAAGGATATTGTTTTTATAATGTGTGCATATAATTTGTAAATTAATTGCATAGAAGATTGTAATTAATGAAAAACTAATAGTATTATCAGCATCAATTCGAACATTTTGAGTAATAATTACACATATACTATTATACGTAAATTATAATACTTATCCTTAGTAACAAGTTATTAACCCTTTGCACTCCGAATTATTTTTCAATTTCGTTACCAATAACTCCATACTATTTTAAGTATTTTCTTTGAAATTTACTTTAAAGAACCGGTTCCTTTATTGCTACTTATTTTAAAGAATGTTGTTTACTGATTATATTAAATATAGTTCCCAAACATTGTTGTGATTTATATTTCGAATTTAAGTAATTCAAATAGTTACTTATTTTCTCTTTTCTTGTTCAGTAAATAAGGAATCGAAGAACGTCGAGCGTAACTCGACATAGGAGTTCCTGTGGTGAAAACTGATGTCGAGTCACACTCGACAAAGGAGTGCAAAGGGTTAATGTTAATAACAAGTTGCTCGCAACGTATATTTATAATAAAAGTGAAAAAATTAATAAATTATTTCTTACTACTTAAACAAACGGCGTATTTGTGTTAGAATATTTTCGGAACTTACAAAAAGTTAATAAATTAATAAATTTGTTCTTAATAAGAAATTAAAATCGTTGTTAACAAATAGTTTGCAACGTATAATAACGATAAAAGTCAAAAAAGTTAATAAATTATTAGTTATTACAGCGGAAAAGTAACTTTCAAAGGAATCGGTAAAGTTCGGAAATTTTCGCCGACCTTCGGCCGGCAGGCCGCGGCTATATAAGGGGCCCGCGTGAAGGCCGAGCCATTTGTCGGTTCGACTTCGGAAGGTTCGCGTTAATATTTTTTCGGTGGGGAAGGGGTTCCGAAAGTGAGGTTGTAGTTATCAGTGGTCGTTGACTAGACCTTTAGCTAGTCGATAGCCACTGTACACTACACCCACACCCCAATCTCTTAAATAATTTAACAATAATTCTTTCTTTCAGGTATTAATTATTTTTTGTTTCAGGTTTTAATTATCTTTCTTCTTTCAGATTCTATTTCTTTTATTCTAGATTTCATTGTTTGTACATTCGAGTATTTTGTACAATATTCGAATGCTTCGTCGTTGGTTTATTTGTATATCATCGTTGGCTAGATCAATGGCTATTCAGTGGCCATTGTCCACTCTCTTAAATAATTTAACAATAATTTCTTCTTGCAGATTATATTTCTTTCATTCTATGTGTTTTTGTTTCAACATTCGAGTGTTTCGTATAATATTCGAATGCTTCGTCGTTGGTTTACTTATGTCTCATCGTTGGCTAAATCTTTCCTGTCACAAATTTTACGACTTCCGTTCCATTTGTTTTCGTTAGAGCGTTCGAGTCTTTCGTATAATACTCGAGCGCTTCCTCGTTGGTATGTTTATATCTCACCGTTGGAATGTTTTCTGTCTCGTAGTTATGTTGCTCAGGTCTCG
>NW_016908754.1:0-1090 GCF_001483705.2 Eufriesea mexicana | reverse complement strand
TAGCGTCGCGACAGTAGAGTTTCAGTATACCGAATCGAAGTTCCCTTTGTAAGACACGAAATAAAATAAAGTGTCAGTAGAGTCACTTTAACTTAATTCGCTCCAAGGTAGATTAGGGTACCTTTGATACAGGTAGCACCAGCAGGCTGCGCCACTAGGGCGCATGTCGGGTCTCGATGCGTAGCCACCTCCACGTGGTGAGACCTGGTAATTGGTATCGTTTTCCAAGGAATAATTTTTGGAAAACGATACCAAGCTAAGAGCTACGCACAAAATTTATGATATTTCCTATCTCTTATAAATTTTCAATGTTCCCTTTGCAATTTGAAAATAGAGAGTGGGAAATATCAACGTCATTATAGCCGCAACTACTCACTAGTTTTTGAGATATTTGCGATTAAAATTTTATTACTTTCTTAATTATATATTTCTTTCTAATGTGTTTCAAGTTAAGTAGTGTCGTAACGGGGATGATCGAGAATTCCTAAAGTGGAGGACCGGCGTTCGATTCCCGTCCCATCATAGGTATGATAGTTTTTTCAATATATTTTTTATTATGTATTCATGTTGCATTGTAAATCAACAATTCTAATTAAAATATCTTAATAAAAAAAATTATTTTTTACGTTTTCTTATGCTAGTATACATTTATTACAGAATTATAAGAATATTATGCGAGAAAAATACTTTTTGAATATTATGCGAGAAAAATACTTTTCTATAGCAATCTTATTTACTACAGGAAATACAAAACCTATTGCTCGTGTAAGTATTAATTATTAAATTAAACATCGTATAAGAATTTTGCCTATAATTTCAACTTTTCTCTACAGCTATAAATGTTCATGAATTAATTACAAAAACTTGGCAATTTATTATTTCTCTACTGTCCAATTGATTTCTAGTATCCAGTTCGAAAAAAATTGTACCGCCTGCGATCAGCTCTATCTATGATTTGGGCTCAAAAATCAAGAAAGTAATAAGAATATAGAATAGGCAAGGAGGTCGTCGAAGAGCTCGTCACAAAGTAGACAAGGACAGAGAGGGAATAGAAAAGGATAAAATGGTTCCGGCAGTGAAAAATTATTAA
>NW_016908753.1:312221-316058 GCF_001483705.2 Eufriesea mexicana | reverse complement strand
ATCGAGGAATTAGCTGTCATTGAGATTCGCATTAAGTAAGATAACGAAGATGAAAAGGATTCCGATTTTTATATTTATATGATTTTTCAACAATTTTGTGGCAGGTGTTGCGAAATTTATAGCACTTGAATAAGAAAGTCACGACTGCGTGCATCCAATAACGATATAGTTATTAAATTATGCGAACGGAATTGTATTGACAGACTTACCATGCCAAGATGTCAGATTTGAACGTGATCGTTGTTTCTTGCATCGGGGAATAATTAGTTGTCATGCAAATCCGTGTAAAGTAAAATGGCGAAGACCGGGAGGATTTCAACTTTTACATTTATATTTCAGCTCCAATTGCTTGCAGGCAAAGATTTTTTGACAAGTATGCGACAAGTGTCGTGAACTGTATTGCACATAAACAAAGAAGTCTGCTCTTACAAGATACGATCCTCGTTAATTTTATTGATTTTTCAAGAGAGGAAAGAGATACTCTGTCATATTTAATTTAATTTTGCAGACTCGTCATTTTTCCAGGAAAACGATGCTATCGTGAACCTGTTACAATATTTTAATGATGTTTCTTTGGAGCACATGACGAGAGACTCGTAGAAGGTGACAAACAGAATTCTTTTAAGTACGAGATAATTTGTAGTTAGTGATCAACGTGCTTTATTACCTGTCAGTATTACCTCACAACTGACATATAATTGTAGATGTGTACCGGTTTCTCAATGATCTTCCCAAATAATTTAATAAATAAATAAATAGAGAAATAGAAAGATATTTGAAATTTTATACAATACAAGTGTGAACAATAATAAATATATAAAAATATTCTTGCTAACGAGGATAATTGAAATGGACAAAATTTTCATTTTTAATATTTTTATAATAATGGTAAAATATTAATACTGCTCATAAATTCTTCGAATAAAAAATAAATATTCCATCGTTCTTCAAGGTAATAAAATATTTCATATTTATATTAATTTTCTCCCATAAAGCGATATTTTTCTCGATAATAATCTATCCCATATTTAAAATTCTTTAATCGACTATTTAACACATTTAGCAAATTTACCAAGGAATGCATGAACACTTCGTACTCGAAAGGTACCATTCATAAAATTTCTGAAAATTTACTGCCAACGTTAAGATCAAAATTAAAAAATGCAACGACAGTAGAAATACTGAATCAAAATTGTTCTGCGCGTTAATTCATGCACGATAGCTATTCATCGTATCACCAAAATCGTCGTCAAACTTGTAACAGCAAAGTTTCGAGATGCTCCCTAGAGTGTTAAACTTCGATGAGTAAAATACACCAAAAATTCTCGAAATTCGTGAATGTATTCCAGAATCAATCGCAATCGATAAATGCGACACGTTAAAAACGGAAACAATAATTTGAACAACGTGTACGTGTACCTGCGAACAAATCGTATTAAGACGTTCACCGTTTTTAAATTGCAAATCGTTGTGTTTTTGCGTCGTTACAACTGGGCAGGTCAGGTTGGATTACGTCTTTGCGCCATAGTTACGATAACGCATAATATTTCACCCTTCTCCCTCTTACCCCGTCGATTCTATTAAGGTGTACCGCATACAAGTTCGATAAAGAAGTATAATTATTATTATCATTATATACCGATATCTCTCGGGATCTCGGAGTGGATATGGCTTGTTATAAATAGCTATAACCATAACCATACTCATAATCATAATCGTCATTATAAAATCACCTATTAGCTGTTGACACGCTGAACCCCTGAGTCATTCTACATTATGTACAACCTTACAAAGTATAATTAACTTTTTTCGGACAACAGAAGCGACCAAATGTACCAGCAGTGATTAATTCGTATATGCATATTCATTATGCGTATGTTATCCTTTCGCGAAGTTCATTAGCCAGTTAAATTTGCATCCAACGTCCCGAATTATCGTCTTTGGTATTATGATACCGATTTCGCGAACCTTCTCTCAATAGTCGATCCGATATTATCGTTTTTCTAACTATTACTATATTTTTCACTATTTTTTGTTATCGTTTCTTCTTTTTTTTAATTATTCTATTTCCATTGCACTATCGCAGGGACACGTGATTTAGTAACTTAGTAATAATGAAATATTTTTAATCGGATATATTATAATTCGGACTATTACTATACTTTTCACTACTTTTTATTATTATTATTTTTTATTTCCTAATTATTCTATTTTCATTGTATTATCGCAGGGACACGTGATTTAGTAATTTAGTAATAGTAAAATATTTTTACTCGTAGAGATTATAATTCGGACTATTACTATACTTTTTACTATCTTTTGTTATTATTATTATTTCTTTCCTAATTATTTTATTTACATTGTATTGTCACAGGGACGCGTGATATAGTAATTTAGTAATAGTAAAATACTTTTACTCGTAGAGATTATAATTCGGACTATTACTATAGCTTGTACTACTTTTTGTTGTTATTATTATTTCTTTCCTAATTATTTTATTTACATTGCATTGTCACAGGGACGCGTGATATAGTAATTTAGTAATAGTAAAATACTTTTACTCGTAGAGATTATAATTCGGACTATTACTATACTTTTTACTATTTTTGGTTATTATTATTATTTCGTTTTTCCTAATTATTCTATTTCTATTGCATTGTGGCAAGGGCACATGCTTTACTAATTTAGTAGTAGTGAAATATTTTTACTCGGTTAGATTATAATTTGGACTATTACTATACTTTTTACTATTTTTTGTTATTACTATTTTGCTTTCCTAATTATGCTACTTCTATTGTATTGTCACAGGGACACGTGCTTTAGTAATTTAGTAATAGTAAAATATTTTTATTCGG
Source organism: Eufriesea mexicana (assembly GCF_001483705.2). Lineage (NCBI taxonomy): Eukaryota > Metazoa > Arthropoda > Insecta > Hymenoptera > Apidae > Eufriesea > Eufriesea mexicana. The sequence continues at coordinate 313,203 of NW_016908753.1, read as the reverse complement.
ATGGAATATAATCCGAACTATTACTATAACTTTTACTATTTTTTGTTATTATTATTATTTCTTTCCTAATTATTTTATTTTCATTGCATTGTCACAGGGACGCGTGATTTAGTAGCTTAGTAATAGTAAACTATTTTTACTAGGATAGATTATAATTCGGACTATTACTATACTTTTTACTATTTTTTGTTATTGTTATTATTTCGTTTTTCCTAATTATTTCATTTCCATTGTATTGTCACAGGGACACGTGCTTTAATAATTTAATAATAGTAAAATATTTTTATTCGGATAGATTATAATTCAACCATAGTTTCGTACGAAAGGAATCGAAATACCGCGATTACTATTGTCGTCTACGAGCATGTTCGTTTTGATACTAAGCGAGTTTCGTTGCGGTAGTAGATATCTATTACCGGTAGTTATAACTGCATATTTCCCCGATTTTTTCTATTTTCGTTTTAAGAAATGGTACCCTGTTAGATAATGACTTGCTGAGTCGGGCAGGAAAATATTTCGTTTCGTTCGTTTTGGAATTAATCAGTTACGGTACTAGTTACAGTGACTTTTTCGCATGGCTCGAGATCCTAGGAATTATCGTAATTATCCGATGAGTTTCGACATTTGGAATGCGGTTTCCTGTAGCTCTGTTAACATTGATTAGATTATCAATAGTGGCAGTAACATTATCGATGTGTCTTTTTCCTTGTTCACTTTGGACAGTGACTTATTGTGTTAGTAATACCTGACACTTATTAATGTTACTATCAGTTCGTACTAATAATAATAATAATAGCATCTAATATATCTAATGTACATTAATCTATTTAATATATATAATAATCGAATATATCGTGTATAATTAGAGAGTTTTGGAATTTTAAAAGAGTTTTGTATGAGATGCATCGCAGAACCGGAAGGTAATAGTTATATAGTAGATATAGCACGGAATGATTGGAATTATAGAAGCAATATAGGGAAA
>NW_016908753.1:273164-312024 GCF_001483705.2 Eufriesea mexicana | reverse complement strand
GGTAAAAATAATTAACATAAATGTACCACGGAAATTTATGTTCTGAAAGCATAAATATAGTTATAATTTGAAAAAAGTTTATAAATTATTGTATTTATTATTAATAATAAATTGTTCAGAATGTAAATTTACAATAAAAGTGAAAAAATTAATAAATTATTGGCTATTATACGAACTCATAACTAACTTCTGTAAAAATGAATTAATAATTTGCAAAAAGTTTATGAATTATTGCATTAATTGTTAATAACAAGTTGTCCACAACGTAAATTTACAATGAAAGTGAAAAAATTAATAATTTATTGACTATTATACGAACTTCTAACAAACTTGTGGAAAAATTTATCGATAAATTGCAAAAAGTTTATAAATTATTGCACTAATTGTTAATAAAAAATTAATATTGTTAGTAACAGATTGTCCACAACGTAAATTTATAATACAAATAAAAAAATTAATTAATTATTAGCTATTAGAGCGGAAAATTAATAATTAATAAAATTGGTGAAGTTTGAAAATTGCCAATTGTGGTGGGGGGCTCGACCGATCGGAGGCTATATAAAGGGCGACGCGACGCAGCAGAACTCATTTGTCGGTTCGATTTCGGAAGTGTAACATCTAATTATCATAGTGCGCGAGGGGTGGGGGTTCGAAGTGAGGTTGGGGTTGGCTACCCCACCCTCACCCCACCCCATTAAACAATTTACTAATAATTTCTTTTTGTTTTCAGGTATTAATTTTTTTTTTCTTTCAGACTTTAATTATTTTTTATTTTTTCAGCTTTTAATTATTTTTTCTCTTTCCAGATTTTATTTCTTTATTTCTATTTATTTTTATTTGTACATTCGAATATTTCGTATAACATCCGAATGTCTCATCGTTGGTTTCTTCATGTCTCATCGTTGGTTTCAGGCCAGTTCTTCCACATTCTAATTATTCCTCATTCTAATTATATATTTTTTTCAGACTTTAATTATTTTTCTTCTTCCAGATTTTATTTATATATAAACATTCGAATATTTCGTCGCTGGTTTGTTTCTGTCTCATCGATGGGTCGCTCTTTCCACTTGGTTAACTTTCACGGTTTCTGTTCATTCGTTTTCATCCCTCGTATTAATCCGTTTCCTTTCAGGTTTATATTAACAATAATATATTCTGTTTTAGCTTTTAGTTTCTTCAAGATTCTCAAGTTTCCTCGAGATTTCATTTGAGACACATCAATGGACGACTCGGGATGCGTGCGTTTAGACCTAGGTAGACCTAAGTAGTCATAAGATAGATTCATAGACTAAGTATCATGTGCGCGCTATCTGTACAAAGGTAAGCCACCTAACTTGGAGCGAGTACCTCTCATATTTTTCCTCTTTTATCCCTCTCGTTTACCAAATAGAACGTAATTGTTCTCGCGTTAATCGCGATCGTTCTTAAGTACTGACTAGCCTTTCAAGAAACTCCATGTTTCATAAGTCATCCAAACGACTCGTTCCGACACTCACCCTCGCCACTGCCACCCTTGTCACGCATCGGCTCTAGGGTGGTCGGCGGGCTGGCACTTATCTGGGTCAATCCGAGGGCCTGTCGGCCCTAGTCGTCCTGGGCACCAGCGCGTGCACGACCGGGGTAGGGGCCCTGTAGCCGTGACACTGCATATGGTCCTACGGTCAGACCCCATGGTATGATTAATTTCTCCCCCATGTGGCAGGGGCCTGCGTGACCGGCTACAGGACCTCGCTAGGGACCCTCGGCTTGATTTTGGATGTTTCGCTGGTTCGTCGATCACTCTCGTTCGCGAGTAAGTCATGGCTGGGTCTGTGGTGGCTGGGTGGGCTAGGTTCGAGTCGGGAGGGTGCCGAGGCATGAAGTTGCCTTGTACACGAGAGTACGTCTCGTAGGCTAGTCGGTCTTTCGAATAATCGCGAATTCGTTCGGACGCGATCGCGATTTTTAACTTGCTCGCGTGTTTCATATTTCATTCCCTATTTTCATGGGAACTTAGAAATATTAGAGTCTATTGAAATAAATATCTTAGCGTTGCGACAGTAGAATTTTAGTATGCCGAATCGAAATTCCCTTCATAAGACACGAAATATAATAAAGTGTCAGTACATTTTCACTTTAACTTCTTTCGCTCCAAGTTAGATTAGGCTACCATTAGGCCACCTCCACGTGGTGAAACCTGGTAATTGGTATCGTTTTCCAAAAAATAATAATAATTTTTGGAAAACGATACCAAGCAAAGAGCTACGTTCTAGTTTAAGAAATTTCCTATCTATTGTCAACTTTCACAATTCCCTCTGAACTTTGTCAATTTTCTGAAACTATTTAATAGCAAAATTATATTTACATATATTTTTTTCCTTCTTTTCGTAGACTGTTATATGTTAACTCTTGCACTTGCACTTGGTACTCGGATGATGCGTAGCTACGATACTATCGAAGCTAGACCAGCGAGTAATGGCTGAATGTTTCCAAGCTGAAAGCTACGAATGCTTTGTTATGCATATTAAAATAGACTAAAATTGTCATAAATTTGGCCTCCGTGTTTACTATTGTACATTTACCATTGAAACAACTTTTTTCTTCACATTTTCAGATCCGTTTAAACAGTAGAGCAGCTAGTACGTATCGCACTAAAATCTTTTCTCTTAGTACTGTAGGATACCAAAGGAAATCGCGAATCGGCTATTGCACACAAAAACAAATTGTAAACCGATCGATATCTTCTAGAAGCAAATCGAAAAGTTATTCTTCATAACAAAATTAAGTTGCGCGACTCCTCTACGGGGAGGTGAAGCGTAGGTTAAGGAAAGCATAAAAGCGTGGTCCTTGACAACCAAAACAGAGTCCTTGGAAATCGGTTGTGACCAGCACAAGCGTGAGTCGCTTGGTGTTGGAAAGAAAGTTTTAAAAGAGTGCGTGTTTGTGTGCTTTCGTTATCTTGGTGTTCTTTTCCTAAGTTAAATCAGTTTACGAGTTTTGAGTTATTGTGTTCTTGTTCTTTCGTGAATTTTCGGTGTCTCAAGACCAGTTCTGCCATCCTACAGTACTTTCATACAGTTACTTCACTGAACATATGAGTACTCGCTGTAGAAATCCTATTATTAATTGCTACTAACGACACTTTACATTCTTGACACGCTTCATTTAAGAATGTTCGTTACTCAAATATTGTGTAATCACATTTCATATAATTGTTGTGGTAAATGTGGTAAATGTGTTGCCTGAGCCGACATCGACCTGGCTTGGATCTGCACTGGCAATTGTTTTAATCTTTCTCATTTTTAGCAGCGTTAGGAACGCGACAGTTTAATTCCTTGTCAGGCCTCGCTGCTACATCAATTTTTACAAAATATATATTCTTTTAGTTCAAACTAGCAGAAATTACTTTTCTCCCTTCTTTTTCTTTCCCATAATTCCTTTATTAAAATTGGAGTAATCCATGGGACTTGCGGTGGTAAAGTTAGGTAAAAGCAATATATGTATATGTGTGATTTTTAACTAAACAGACATGACTCAATTGTTAAGTTAACTGCCACAGTTTTGGGACCAGACTATTTGGCTACAATAGGGTAATGGAGAACCAACAACTGAAGAAAAGGGAAGGACCACGCGACTATTTCTCGATGTCCCAGAATAGAGGCTCGCAAGGTTTAAGCCCGTATCGCATCGTTGATTGCAATGTTGATAAATATATTTCTATCGTAAACGAATCTCAACACCAACGCGACAAAAGGACCAAAAATTCCTAATCCAAACCATTCATTGCACCTCTTGTTCCACGTGTAACCTCGACACCGCACATGTAAACCACCCCAAACGCCCAGAAACCCCTAAAAAACCTTAAAACTCGTATTCAAACCCCATAAAATTCGCATTCCGATTACTAGTGACCCCATCGACGAACAGATAGACAACAAAGTCGGGACAGGAACGAGTGGACCGATAACCACACGACTATTTCCAAACGTCCCAGAACAGGGATTCACGAAGTTTAAGCTCGTATCGCACCGTTGATTCCAACGTTAATACATATATTCCTATCATAAACAAATCTCAACACCAACAAAAATTCCTAACCCAAACCCTCCTTTGCACCTCCTGTTTCCCGACAGCGCGCATCCAAGCCACCCCAAATTCACAGAAACCCAAAGAAATCCTTAAGACTCGTTTTCAAACGCCCTAAAATTCGCATTCCGATTACTAGCAATCCCATGGACGAACACATAGATACCAAAATCGGGACAGGAACGAGTGGACCGATAACCACACGACTATTTCCAGACGTCGCGGAACAGGCCTCGCCAGGTTTAAGCCCGTATCGCATCGTTGATTCCACCGTTAATAAATATATTCCTATCATAACCAAATTTCAACATCAACGCGACAAAAGGATCAAAAATTCCTGACCCAAACCATTTATTGCACTTCCTGTTCCACGTGTAACCTCGACACCGTACATTGAAACCAACCCAAACACTCAGAAACCCCCCTAAAAACATTAAAACTCGCTTTCAAACCCCTTAAAATTCGCATTCCAATTACTAGTGACCCCATTGACGAATGCATAGATACCAAAGTCGGGACAGGAACGAGTGGACCGATAGAGTTGTCCGCGTGGCGATGGCGGCGCGTTGAGCAAGAATCCGGCAAAGGAAATAGCAGCGTCACGTAACGAGCAGCAAACGAATTTCCATGAAAACTAGCGCGCGGCGTGTATACCGTGTATCCGAGGGGCGGGCGTGCACCGAGCGGGCGGTCGAACGTGCGTTCGAGAAGGGCGGTGAAGCATCTCTCTCTCTCTCTCCCTCTCTCTTTCTCTCTCTCTCCTCTCGACGCGGCGTGCAAATCGGATTTCCTTTCGTTAGAGTCGCTCGGCTCTCCACGGTTCGACCAACGATATAGCGGCGTCTCGCTCTCGCATCTCGTTATGCGCGCCTCGTCTGGAAAGAAAGCGCACAAACGAGAGGCAGAGCGCGGCCCGCTCGCGGAGCGGACGCGAGGCGGAAAGAGGAAGAAGGAGGGATCCTGACGGTCTCACAGCGAGGAAAAGAGGCTGCGAAAGAGGCTGGAGGGGGCACAGCCCCCTTTGACTCGTAGAAAAGAAGGGGGCCAGAGGTGTGAGCCACGGTGCAGGGCTAACTGCTCGTTTATTATGCATCGAAATGCCAGCAACGATGCCACGCGAGTGGACAGCACGTTGTAAACGCTGCGCAAAAATGAAGTAACGGCCGGCGCTGCTCTGAGTGATTCCGCGTCGCTCCGGGCTAGAACCCGCGCTCGAGAGGCCTCCTTCGACGCGCGAGACTCTACCTCCCCCGCGCTCCCAACCACCGCCAGTCCTTTCCTTTTCGCGCCAACCCTCCTTCGATCGTTATTACCAATCCGATCGATCATCCCGGCCGGAACCGTTTCTTCCACGACCACCGAGCTTCTTCCCCGTTTCGTGCCTCGCGCCGCAGCTTTTCGCGCAAATGCCACCATGATTAATGCCGTTCCATCCACACACCGGTCGCCGAGGATACGTTTAAGCCGCATTCGTCCTCTATACACACCTCGAGTCCCGATGCTTCGGACCCCCTCGCTGTCGAGCCCGGATGATGGACCCTGCGGATGATGCACCTTGCGGAGTGACACCTCGCGGTAAATTGTTTAATTAGGGAAAACGTGTATCGGAAGATTCGCCTGTTCCTGATCGAGTATTATGCGAGTCATTCGCGAGGTGGAGAGATTAATTATAATTTATGGATCTTTATCGATTTGGTGTCAAATCCCTTTGGCATTACCTAGTGTTTCACATATTATATTTCAAATAATTCTTCAATTTTTATACTTTTTTTTAAATTAAACACTTGCATTGGAAAGAAATATCACGTCTGTCGAGATGTTTCTACAGCAAATTTGTCACTGACGTGTTGGGGACACTGGTAGATCGTTGTCAAAATAAAAATGACGTGCGCGATACGTCGACTGAGATGTAACGATGACATGAGTGGATCTAAAAGATAGTTACTTATCTTCCTCCTCACTGATGAGAAAATATATGGAAAATTATAGAGATGTAGCAAAAATTAAGCAATCACGTGACAAGACAAATTTTACAAACAGTATGTATTCCTGGTTATCCAGAATGTGGATGCCAAATTATTTAGAAACATGCCAATGGGTGAATTTTATTAATATTCCATCCACAAAAGCAAAGAATGATGATGGTTGATGGATCTTGTGGATTGATAACCAATTGTTTAATTAGGAAAATTTTGTATCGAAAGATTCGCTTGTTCCAGATCGAGTATTATGCGAGTCACTCGCGAGCTTAAGCGATTAATTACATTTTCTGAATTTTTATCAACTTGGTGTCAACTCACTTTGACAGTACTTGATGTTTGACTTGTTATATTTCAATTTATATTCCAATTTTTCTATTCCTTTTTAATTAAACAATTGCATTTGAAAGACGTGTCACACCTGTCGAGATGTTTCTATAGCAAATTCGTTACTGACGTATTGGACACTGGTAGATCATTGTTGTCAAAATAACAATGACGTGCGCGACACGTCGACTGAGATACTGTAACAATGATATGGGTAAGTAGATCTACAAGATAGTTGTTTATCTTCTTTCTCATTAATGAGAGAATGTATGAAAAATTATAGAAAAATATTGTAACAGAGATATAGCAAAAATTAAACAACCACTTGACAGGACAAGTTTTACAAACAATATGTATTCCTGATTATCCAGAATGTGGATGCCAAATTATTTAGAAACATGCCAATGGGTGAATTTTATTAATATTCCATCTACAAAAGCAAAGAATGATGAAGGTTGATGGATCTTGCGGATTGACAACCAATTGTTTAATTAGGAAAATTTTGTACCGAAAGATTCGCTTGTTCCAGATCGAGTATTATGCGAGTCACTCGCGAGCTTAAGCGATTAATTACATTTTCTGAATTTTTATCAACTTGGTGTCAACTCACTTTGACAGTACTTGATGTTTGACTTGTTATATTTCAATTTATATTCCAATTTTTCTATTCCTTTTTAATTAAACAATTGCATTTGAAAGACGTGTCACACCTGTCGAGATGTTTCTATAGCAAATTCGTTACTGACGTATTGGACACTGGTAGATCATTGTTGTCAAAATAACAATGACGTGCGCGACACGTCGACTGAGATACTGTAACAATGATATGGGTAAGTAGATCTACAAGATAGTTGTTTATCTTCTTTCTCATTAATGAGAGAATGTATGAAAAATTATAGAAAAATATTGTAACAGAGATATAGCAAAAATTAAACAACCACTTGACAGGACAAGTTTTACAAACAATATGTATTCCTGATTATCCAGAATGTGGATGCCAAATTATTTAGAAACATGCCAATGGGTGAATTTTATTAATATTCCATCCATAAAAGCAAAGAATGATGATGGTTGATGGATTTTGTGGATTGATAACCAATTGTTTAATTAGGAAAATTTTGTACCGAAAGATTCGCTTGTTCCAGATCGAGTATTATGCGAGTCACTCGCGAGCTTAAGCGATTAATTACATTTTCTGAATTTTTATCAATTTATATTATGGTGAAATTCAATAGTGAAGCAAACTCTACATTGCAGCAGTGTGGGGGCGATCTCTTCCCCCAGTGTTCTGTCTTTTGTCACCAGTGTTCTAAAGAAGACTTTTGACCTGCGAGGCCCTGAACAGTTCAGTTCTAACTATTCGCCCGTTGAATAAAGATCTACACAGTTTTCCCACAGTTTTCCACTGACTACTCTTCCTTGCGTAATAACCCCTTCAACAATTTGGTGTCAAATCGCTTTGGCACTACTTAGCGTTTAACCTGTTATATTCCAAATAATTTTCCAATTTTTCTATTTCTTTTTTAATTAAATACTTGCAATACAAAGAAATGTCACGCCTGTCGAGATGTTTCCGTAACAAATTCGTGAGTGACGTGTTAGTTAGTTAGTCAGTGACACAGGTAGATCATTATTGCCAAAATAAAAATGACGTGCGCGACACGTCGACTAAGATGTAACGATAACACGAGTATGAAATTAAAACAGGTGACAGAACAAAATTTACAAAGAGGTATCCCTGATTACCAAGAACATGGAAGACTGTTTGTTGACAGCACACCACATTATTTACAAGCATGCCAATGCGTGAATTTTAATATTCCATCAACAAAAACAAAGAAAAATCAGGGAATAAGATATAAACTGTGTGCAAAACGCAGAAACTACAGTGAAACTATTATAGAAATCCGAGTAATGCCTTGCGGCATTACATATTCCAGATTGTTTTGAATCGATTTGACAAGTGTACATGATACGAGTAAAAAATTGTATTGCTGTCTCGAGATTATTTTTTTCCTCGCATAACACGTATCGTAATACAAATTGCATTACAAAACAGGCAGTTAGAATATAATGTAGGCAATAAATAAGCGGGAATAAAAGTAATACTACGTACACGGCTTACAAGTTGGGTAAAACGCGGATACGCGAACTATATGGTAATAATGAATGTAAATAAAAATATAAACGTTGCTGCACAGTGAATTACGGAAGGATTAAACCGATGTTAATAATTACGGTAATTGCGGCGATGCGAAATTATTAGAATTACATTGGAAAAATGCCCGATTGCAGATGTGTATCTATGAATATGCAATAATTACGAGGAATTTGCTATAAATATCGGTTGCATAAACGGCACTGTAATATACAAAGTGATCTAGAAAATCTTAGTACCTTAATTATTTTCAACATTGTAGCGATACACGCTGCTAACCTTCTTCCAGTATTATCCGCGCAATTAGCAAAATTGATAGCTATATCTCGACGTGCTCGTAACAATCTTTCAAAAACTCAACGTAACATACCATATGTTATGCAAATTACAGGTTTTGGGTACAAGCGCTTTCACGAGCTGTAATACGTGTCTTCCATTGTTAAACATCGCGATATCGTGCGCTCGAAATTTATTCGCAAACATAGGCACGCAAAAATTCCACCGTTGCTTCTTCAAAAATGATCAGATATTAATACTAATAAGGCAGATGTCCCAATTACCAGAGTATTTATAACTACCACTTTAATTTCTTTACATAATATCGAAGCACTATATGGAAAATCGCGAACAAAAGAAAAATTTCATGAAATTTAATTAAATTTGAACTGTTTAAGTTTTAACGGATTTGGAAACGTAGTATGTTTACTTACATTTGCGTGTAAAATTAAATATTAAAATACGAATGGTTGTGTACCAGAAACAGGACAGTCATTGAATGACAATTATGCTGACACGACGGTTCTTCGAGGCACGATAATAATTAAAAAAGCTCAGAAAACAACGAGCTGTATGTAACAGTTTTTCTACTTTATGTATTAGCCTTCCGAAATAGCATAAATCGTATATAAAATATTTCTTATATCGTATTATTACGATTAAGGGAGATGTAGAAGTCGCCATCTTTAATTAGAATACTCTGTATAATTTAATCTTCAACAGCGGAAATTGATTTCGAAATAATTCTCCCCCCCCCCCCTTCGAAAAAACTGTTATAGTTTAACGAAAGATTATTCAAATTTAGAAAAGCACATGCAGAATAACCGTTCTTTGATTGCTCGTATCGAATGAAATTAGAGCAGCGAAATTACCGGGAAATGGTAGTCGTTTCAATATGAAACCGCGGCACGATCGAGCGCGTCTCGTAAAATAGTTCAAGGTTGCAATTTACCTCGGGGCCACTTAACAGGCATCGATCTTTGAAAAGCGCGGGCCTGGGTTTGCCTAAATGCACGCATAAACCTCGCGCCCCGAGGAAATCGAAGAAAGATTAAGTTAAACCGGATCGGGCGACAGCAGCGCCGCCATCGGCCGTTACCAGCTATCCGGCGGAGTCCGATAATTCTTCGCCGTAATCCCACGGTAATTTCGAAAAGTAAATTCCACGAGTTAAATTCGGTGGAAAAACGACGCGACGGCGGAACGTTATCGAGGTCGTTCCGAATTCCCTAATAACGCCACTTCGCTGAAATCTGAAACGCCCGGCGGAACAGAAAGAGAGAACGGCGTATTTATATTCATGGAATGCTTTATCTCGGTATTATTAACGTCATCGTTTATATGCCGGATTGATCTTCCACACGAAGCTCGCGGCATGCAACGCGCCGCCTGGCGACATAAAACTGCATCGATTGCCGTCCAGTGATACGTTCGCGAGCACTTTAAGCGCGACATACACGACCCACGCGGCGCGATCCGCGTTACGAGATAAGTCGCGTGTAGGATACGCGCGATAGGCGCGCCGTCGCGATCGGTAATTACTTCGATCGTCAGGTCAAACGATTACCGACCGAACGCCGAACGCCGCTGATTAATTACTCACTCACCGTTCCGGGGACCGGCGCTCGCCACGGCCTTCCCGTGCCTCCTCGTGGCCGCTGCCGCGTCACATTCTCCGCGTGAATCTGAAACAGAGAAAAATCGCGTGCGTTCGTTAGCGATCTGTCGCGTTCGCGTGGAGCCGGCATTCCGTGGTGGACGCGGAAGGTGTGCGCGGGTCGCTTGCGGTTAATATCGTCGATCATCGGAGTAGATTGGACGGAGGAGATGGCCTGCGCGAACGGTTCGAAACGCGTAACACAGCGTCCTCGTTGGGAAATAAATTCGCGACGCGTCACGAGACAGCGCTGCTGCGTGAGTGGGGGCGCGGTGGGGGGTGTGGTGGGGAGATCGATCCCCGATTACTCGCCGATCCGACCGTGCACGTGCAAACAGGCCTGTGCAGAGATCTAATTATCCCGCTGCACGTCGATAAAAACAATATTAATTTTCCACGACACCAGGGACGGCGCTGCGTGTCCACGCGTCGGGTATCCTACTGGAATCCCAACTACCGTTGTTCGCCAGGATAAATTCGTTCGCGTGTAAACACCCGGTATAAACCGGACGCGTACCGCGTATCGGTAATTCAAGCGGCGTTTGCCCGATGAGCGTATTCTATAATTAGTATCGGCCAGGGGAATTTTTATTTTCGTTTAAACTTGAACGTCCTTGCCTGTCGGCCAACGTCACGGATTCGAATCTTTTTTCCTCCACTCCGGAGGCGGGTGCCCACGGATATCTCGCGGCCGGCTCGATAATAATTATTATCGTCGGGGCGTATTTTTTTCGCCTACCGCCGTCCCCGGCGTCCGGACCACGGTTCGGCGGGCCGCGCGCTCGGCGCATGCGCGCGCCGGCCTCCTGGCGGGTAATTCGAAAAAGGAAGTCGAGACAAGGGTTATGAATAAATTGGGTCGCGAGATAGCGATATGCCGGCGGCGGGAATCGTCCAACGGCCACCTGGCGCCTTCTTTTCTTCTCGCGAGACACTCGAACCTACTCTCGTCGTCTCTGTCGCGACCAACAGGCCCGAAAATAACGATCGTCCGCTAATATAATTAATTTCATAGTCGCGAGGACGATACCGGAAATTAAATTGGGCAATATCGCGGACGGAGCACGGAATTCACTTGTTCTTCGGATTTTTAGGTTAGGACGACCGCTGGCAGAGGTTTTCATCCGGCGTATAGGATTGTCGTATATATCGTTGAGATAACAGGTTTTTGAAAATGAAAGTCCATTGTGCAAGTACGGTGTAGCAGCGTGGCTCAGGGGGATGGAATGTTATTAAATTTTTTACCAAGAGAATTTCATTAATGTATAATTTAAGGTGAAATGGAATTACCGACCGGCTGGAAACTTTTCACAGCCATTGTATATTACAATAACTATACGGCTCTCGTATAATTCGATCTTCTTACGTAATTTTATTTTATTACACTATGTGTACTTGCGAAACGCATGTTAATATTTTTAGTAACGCGCACACTTGTCGCATGTGCATATAGAGAATCGACGCATGTTCGAGTGAATAAAATATTTTAATATGGATAAATATTAGGTGTACTGACATTGGAACTTTTTAATTAGTCAAAATGACACGCAGTTAATTCTGACAGGATTGATAACACTTCGTTGGAATATAGTCATTTGCTACCATTACACGATTTCGATTATTAGAGGAAATTTGAGGGTGAGACTAATTATTCCAATTGGTAATTCCAATTCTATCTAAATTAATATTATCCATTTACCATTATGGCGTCATTCATAATACGAAACTTGTTATTTAATTTCATTTTCACGGAGCATAGAAGATTATTATATAAATAAATTCTCAGAAACTATTAATTTCAATCAGCTTCCTACAGGAAAAGTGAGTATAAATTCTAAAACAACTATTAAAAAATATAAAAAATGATCATGATAAAAGATTCAGGGGTTAACTAAATAACATATGAGCCGTTCACTGCACACATTGATTAACTCCATAAAACAAAAAGTGGAGAAATGCAATGAAATAATGTACATTATTTTTTAAAATTCCCTTTATAATTTAAATCGAAATAAATATCGTAGAATGCATAAATACAAATGTAACTTTCATCTAACGGTGTATAAAATTTATAAGAAAAAATAGCCAAAAGGTAATCGTTAGTAATGTTACCATTTTTACGTTACTGGAAGAGTTAATCGATTTGGCAAGTGAAAAAAGTAATAAATTTAAATTTTACTAAATTTTACTTAAATTCTGATAAGACGGCGCTAAAAAATTCACCGTTATCATTCACGGCTTGCTAGTGCATTTGAGTTGCATTATTGCAACGATTTACATTAGAGTACGGAGTTAATCAAAGTGACCTCTGAAATAAATTATTTACTATTCGGTGGCCAAAAAATTTTTGTCGTTTAACAGTGTTAATCTTAATTATCAGGGAAAGTTGTTATAAATATAAAAAGTTTCGACTATACCAAGTGTTTTGACACTTAAATTTAAGATTTTCCAAAAAGTGGAGTTAATCGATTTGTGCAGTGAACCATATAGGTACTGTAACAAATGAATTTCCCTGGAAAATTGAAAACAGGTGACCATGGTCCCGCCTGGATCATTTACTTCTCGATCACTGAGAGGATTCCAAAGGATCATAATCGTAATATTAAACCCGAGAATTAAATTTGAAAATCGTTGAGCTCGCCGAAATATTTTTCCACTCTATCCTGTCCCTTCTTCCTCTTCTCACCCCATTGCTCTATATCAAAGTTCGGAAATCGTTGCGACGACACTCGTAGGCGATAAATACCACCGGTGAAAGGAGAAATGCTCGTTATTTTTACGTGGAAGCAACGAGGAATATCGGCAGACTTGGTATCTCGGTGACTTGACGTGCAACAAACGTCGGCGATCTCTTAATAGCTGGGATCGCGTTATTCATACGTGTATTTCCGTAGAATCGAATTCGCGAACGTCCGTGGGGAAAGAAAACGAGAAGAATGGCACGGATCTAAACCTGTTGGTAGCCGGTCAGCCCCGGCCGGCATGTAAGCGACCGATGATTATTTTCGGTATTTTTCGCAAACGTCCACGACTAATAGCTCGTGACTGGAAACCTCAAAAAGCGGCCATAAATCCGGCCGGATTTTGTTTTCACGATTTAGTGACCGCTATTTTTAATTCATCCCGCGTAATTTCGAGAGCTTCAGCCTTGAGTGGCTCGATGAGATTCATGCTCCGCTAACCGGGCCCGGTCGAAAACTATTCTCTATGTATTATACGCGCTCATACATTTTCATTTTGAGGACGTGCGTCGAAAATGAAACGACGACCATTCTACGAACAGCTAGCCGGTGACACACGCTCCTCATCGTCGTCGTCATCGTGGTCTTCGTGGTCTTCGTGGTCTTCGGCTTGGTCTTCGCCGTCGTCCGCGTCTTCGTCTTTGTCTTCGTCGTTCGGTGGCGTCGGCGTCGACGTCGTCGTCCGGGAACGAGCATCGGCGGTACGTGGATACGGGAATAGGCTTAAAAAACAAGATAAATGAGAAAAGGTGCGAGACACGGTGGTAGGGAGGATCACCGGCAATGTCTTCGAGCGCGCTTACTACGCTACTTTAGTTAATTAGAGGCAAAATAAGACAAGGTCTAAAGTAAGACTTGCAGATGCCTCTTCCTTTCTCCTCCAGCACGTCTTTTCTCTTTTTCTCTCTTTATTTTTGTCTCTTTCTCTCTCTCTCTCTCTGCACCCCCGTGAAGTTTTTTCTCTACCCCCTTCGAGCGTCCGCCATCTTCCTCTCTCTCTTCCTCGAGCTTCTGCCGCTTATTCGTGTTTCCCTGTGTTTGTTTAATCAGACGCCGGGCTCAGTCTTCATTACTAGCACTAATTTATCTGCCCCGTCGTCCGACTCTTTCCAACCATCTGGCCACGGAGCCTCTTCGTCCAGCCCGTGCACACGTAGGAGAAAACAGTGGCGTAACGAAATAACCGGGAGCCTTCGTTTCTGTTCAACGCGAAACCGAGATGTTTTATTGTCCTCGTTCCGTGTAATTCGATGTAATCCTCCTCGAGCCTGCGTTCCTTGTTTTCTTGCCGCCTCTTTTCTGCTTCTTCTACCGTCCCGCCTTTTTCCCCTCTTTTTAAGCGTCATACATTTCAGCAATTTATTTGTAATCTCGGTACATTAATCACGGAGTGTGACCAATTCGAACGGAGAGGGACGATGTGTGGTAATCAGGTACGATTCACCGAAACGAACAATTACCGATCAGTTTTGTTATCGAATATGCGATCAGCTCGCGCTAGTAATTATTGAAAGAACGATTTTTATCGTTAGGTGAAGAGGTTGAAGAGTAGGTAACGAGTTTGTGTAATTAAATTTGTGAATTATTTTCGTGAAAACGTAAAGAGTTTTAGTAGTTTATAAAAATATTTGCAATTGATAATAATTGTAGTATGATTTCGTATAAAAATTTTTGAATTTTAAAACCACTCAAATTTAGAACTTTTACGCTTCGTTTGTGCGGAAGACAATTTTGACAATTCTGACAATTTTGATAATTGATAATTTTTAATTTGGAGTAGGTACTACCTAATATCAAAGGTTTCACCATCTATACTAAACTTTCGAACTTTGTTTAAGACGTTAAGTGCCCAGCCCGTTTTATTTGTCGTTTTGTTGAGGCCCAGTCTCGGCCGTCAAGTGGGCCACCGGCGGCCCACTCGGAGATATTGTACCAATTGTTATAACAGGAATCCCCAAACGGATTTAATGTTTGTCCAAAGATGGCAAAGAATTTCACACCAAAAGTTAGTGCCGTTTGGTCCTAGTCTGGGCCGGTAGGGCCCGAACGGAAAGTCTAGCGACGGTCCCTGGGGACCGAGTGGCACTTAACGTGTTAACCAAAAAATAAATATATAATACTGATCTCGAAAAGGCCAATTCAAACTCCATGATAAATTATGCGTAACGTAAATATGCTCCTGTAAATATATTCCAATAATTCGTTTATAGCAACTCCAACATGGAAGCTTCTTCGGCTGTACTCTGTCAAAGGTAAAAATTTTCTGCAACGGAGGAAGACAATCCTAACAATTTTGACAATTGACAATTTTGAATTTGGAGTAGGCACTACCTAATATCAAAGGATTCGCCATCTATGCCACACTTTCGAGGCTTATTTAACTCAAAAATAAATATATAAAACTGACATTGAAAAAGACCAATTCCAACCTCATGATAAATTACGCGAAACGTAAATAAGCCCACGTAAATATATTCCAATAATTCATTTATAGCAATTCCAATATGAAAGCTGTCTGACTGTACCCTGTCAAAGGTAAAAATTTTCTGCAACGGAGGAAGACAATCCTAACAATTTTGACAATTGACAGTTACGACGATTGACAATTTTTACTATTTTGAATTTGGAGTAGGCACTACCTAACATCAAAGATTTCGCCATCTATACAACACTTTGGAACTTTGTTTAACCAAAAAATAAATATACAAAACTGATCTTTAAAAAGACCAATTCCCCATTATAAATTACGCGTAACGTAAATACATGCCTGTAAATATATTCCAATAATTCGTTTATAGCAACTTTAATATGGAGACTTCCTCTACCCTACCCTGTCAAAGGCAAAAATTTCCTCCAGCGGAGTAAGACAATCCTAACAATTTTGACAATTTTGAATTTGGAGTAAGCACTACCTAATATTAAAGATTTCACTATCTATACTACACTTCGAAATTTTGTTTAACCAAAAAATAAGTATAAAGAACTGACCGAGAAAAAGACCAATTCCAACGGTATAATAAATTACGCGAAATGTAAATATGCTCACGTAAATATATTCCAATAATTCATTAATAGCAACTCCAACAAGGGAGCTTCCTCGACTTTACCCTGTCAAAAATAAAAATTTCCTGCAGCGTAGGAAGACAATCCTAACCAGCGAGCAATCTTCGAGCAACTATCTGCCCGTGTGTAAACACGTCTTAATAAGGATGAAAGCCATAAGGCACAGTGACGTTAACTTATCCTCGCGAGCGTTGTACCCTGACACACGACCGGAGCATCCCTTCGGGGGTGGTTGGACACCGGGTGATCCCGGGGAAACTTTAGATTAGCCAAATGCTCGAAAGGATTGGAGAACGGGGGAGATATTGAATCGACGGTCGGTCGGGGATCACCTCGAATGCGAAATCTCTGGGAAGAAATTAACGTGCGCGTTAAATTAGCTTGGCCGTTGGTCGAATCGACCGAGGAAGCTCGGTAACGCGTCTGCTGGCCACCGCCAGGGACAAAAGGAAGTTCGATGGCGGGATGAGTCGGCGACGAGGAGAAAGAAGAAGAAGCGTCGTGCGGGGGCTTCTGGATATCGACGGCAATATTCGTTAAGTCCCGCTAAGACCCTGTATGCGGTGTAGTTCGTTCATTCGGATTGCCAAGTCTCTCTCCGTCTCTTTCGCTCTTTCATTTCCCGCCCCCTTGCCTTTCTTATCCCGACGACTCGTGGGGTGGCGATCGTTTCTCCCTTCTGTCTTCCTCACCCACGCGACAGACTTTAGGTCCGGGATGCCTCTATGTCGAAGGATCAGCGTGTCAATAAGGTGTTTGTTTAATTTGCGGATTTGTCTGCTTGCGCCTTCAGTGCCTCTCAACTTGCTTCCCAGAGACAGTGGGTGGTACACAGGGGGATGTCAGATTTTTGGGTTGAAACGAGTCGATGTTTAGCAGTTTTGAGGGTTGACGAGGGGTACCAGTCGTGGGGAGTATGTTTATGAAATTTTTGTTAGGAGCAGAGGTGTCCAGTTTCATCGTGATATGGACTCGTGGAATTTGCGAAGGTTTCCGAAGTTTTGGTAGTATTTTTTGATTTTTCTATGGGAATATTAATCCATATTTAATTTCGTATGTTTGAGTGGAATTACTTAGTTTGTGGATCAGGTATCGTTGAAGTTCGCGAATATTAATACATGTCTGCCATTTTGAAGTGATTTAATCCTTACGTGTTATAAAGAATTCCTTTTGACAACCCTAAAGGCTTCCAAAATTCTGTCAACACCTCTTATTTTTCTAAAATAATTTTCGTTCCAGTTTATAGACGTTAATCGATATCTGCTACTTTGGAAGAATGTGTTTAACTCTTCTATGTTAAAAGGTATTTCTAATGTCCCTAAAGGCTATTAAAATTCAGCTAAAATTCCTTATTTTTATTAGACGTATTTTATATAAGTCTCTATAGGATTATTAATCCATATTTGTCTGTTGGAATGGAATTGCTTAATTTATAGACCAAGTATCGCTGAAATTCACGAATATTAATGTGTATCTTTCATTTTGAAGTGATTTAATCCTTACGTGTTATAAAGAATTCCTTTTGACAACCCTAAAGGCTTCCAAAATTCTGTCAACACCTCTTATTTTTCTAAAATAATTTTCGTTCCAGTTTATAGACGTTAATCGATATCTGCTACTTTGGAAGAATGTGTTTAACTTTTCTATGTTAAAAGGTATTTCTGATGTCCCTAAAGGCTATTAAAATTCAGCTAAAATTCCTTATTTCTGTGAGACGTATTTTATACGATAAGTATCGTTGTGTCATAGACACTGAAAATATAATAGTTAATGCGTGTCTCTCATTTTAACGTGATTTACCCCCTACGTGATATAAAGGATTCCTTTTGACAACCCTAAAGGCTTCCAAAATTCTGCCAACACCCCTTATTTTTCTAAAATAATTTTTGTTTCAGTTTACAGACGTTTATTCGTATTTGTTATTCTCGAAGAAATTATTTAACTCTTCCATATTGAAAGGTATTCTTTCTGACGTCCCTAAAGGCTATTAAAATTCAGCTAAAATTCCTTATTTCTGTGAAACGTACGTTATACGATAAGTATCGTTGTGTCATAGACACTGGAAATATAATAGATCGTTGGATAATTTATGTTCGTCGTCTCGCGTGATTATTCTACGTCTCCAAACATCTAGAATCATTTGAAGTTCATGGGTGGTCGTGGAAGTCGTGTCATTGGCACCAAAGGTCACAAGGGGTCACTGAGATCGTGTCATTGGCACCGAAGATCATCTGAACGTGATGGATACATCTTGTAGGTAGTGTCATTGGCACCCAAGGTCACTGGAAGGTCACTGAGGGATCATCCAGGTCGTGCCGTTGGCTCTCGAGGTCATTTAAAGAGCGGTTTGCGGTTATCGAGAATCTCTCGCTAGTATTTATGGTATGTGAAAGCACATTCGAAAGTTATCTAGCTCTTTACGAAAATATCATATCGCATAAACTACATTAGTCGAGTCTAGTATCCCTTTCAGGAGAACTCCTGGATATATTTTTGACACATAGCACGATAATTCAGGATATATTATTGTCAAATGTACGTGCTTCTATTGCAATTATACTCGACAATAATTGCATAAATTAAAACGATGTTCTCAAAATTCTGACATTTTTAATTCCCCATAGAGAAAATATTTATATAAATATATATAAATATTATTTAAACTATCACCATCTTGTTAATTATTTATTTTTCTTCAAGACTATGTACATCAATTAGGATCTTTCCTGTCCCTATTAGAATTATAGCAATTTATAACGTAATCCATCAATTTTGTTTCTTTATATTTAGCATTTATATTATAGGTATACTGAAGTATTATTTCATACATGGGTAATTCTTTGTATTCCATTGACATCACTAAAGGAAAACATACTGATACACCTGCAACGTGTTATTTCACTTTCTTCCCTTTCGTCTTCATAAAAATATAACTATCGTTTAAGCAAATCCGCCAATATTTCTAATTTCTTTCCTCTCAAAATATAATTTACGTTTTCAAAAATCTCCTAATTTCAGAAATGCGTTAGAGTCGATGGAATGAGCCTTCAGATATCAAAATCATTGCAAATATAGTAATTTACAAGATACCGTGCCAATCTCGTGTCACCCAAAATGAAATTAATTACTAAATTTCTTTTGCAAAATAAATTTAATTATTTTTAATAAAACTTAATTACTTAAAATATAAACTAATATAGAAACTTAATAATAATCACACTTAATTTAATAAAATAATATTAATAATAAATTTAATTATTTTACAAACTTAATTCAATTATTTTTAATTAAATCTAATTACTAAAGATAATCTTTCCAGCACGAAATTTTTCTGCAACTCGAGTTAAGAGACACTATCCCACATCTTGAATCAATTCTCCGTCCATCTCTCGCGGCCAAACTCTCGCCTGCCAAAAAATTAAAGCGAATTACAGCCGTCACTGTGCCCACGGACGCGGCATGGCAACCTGAAGCTCTTTGCGATACAGCCCTCATTATCGAGTGCACAGTCACACTCGGTCCTTGCACAGTGCGAAACTTTGCTGGCCGTGGTGGAAACCGTTTCCGTCGAATCACTCGATCCGTAATACGGGCAAATTTTAACGAAGCTTGCCGGTAACAAGCGCGAGGCTAGAGGCAGGGGTAGAACGCGTTTCATTGTGCGCTGACAAAAATCAGGAAATCACGTATTCCTCGGCATGCATAATTCTGGCACAATGCATACACGAGCGAAATGTTTTATCGTAATGGTCGTGACGTGCGGACGTCACGTAAGTCAACGCGATTATGAGAAAGCAGTTAACGTCATTTCAGTCGATTCCCATGCGCATAAATACGCACAGCGGAACCAGTTGTCCACCACAATGTGGAAGATCCTTCGATCAGACGAACAATTACGTAAGGGCCGACCACGCTCCTCTACTCTCTGCCAACGGCCAGCCATTCGCCTCGTTAGGCCCTGCTTTCCGCCAAATAAATGAACAAACCGTGCAGAATTTCAGGCCACGGGATTGCAAATGGGACAGCTATTAAAACGCATGAGAAGCGTATTTCCGCTCGAAACAAACTCGGGATACAAAGAATCTGAGTCTGGATTCTTGTTTGGTATCGGAAGTTCGAACTCGTGGTACGATGATCTAGCATTTGAAATTATGCAATCGTCTATGTGGGTTATTACGAATGATACAGGGTTCTAAGAGAGATTCATGGGTGCGAAGAACGAAATTGATTTAGGAAAACAAACTTCGAAGTTTATTAATAAAATTCCTAAATAGTGTCAATTTTCTAAAATATTATAAATATGTACATAGATAGTGGAATAGTTTATCGAAGACTGGATTCACTATGGAGTTAAAGGAAATATGTAACTATATATTCATCATAGATTAATCTGATGGATCTAATAAAATATTCTCCACTGTTATGGCATATATGAGAAATTTTATTATTCGTATTTATTTTGGGACCGTTTAAAAAACACGGTACTGTGTCCTTCAAGAAGGAAATTAGGTTTACACGTGTTTGTTAACCCTTTGCATTCGAGTGGCGACTCCCAGTTGTCATTTAATCATATTCTTAAGATCCATACTAATTTAAAATTACTCTATGGTGTGAGTAATATTGGAGTAAAATAATTCTACGACTTAATTTATATACTATTTCTTATTTACCGTTTTAAAAATATCGTCGACATTATGGCAGAAAGTCTTCGAATTACTATTTTCCTGTTACGAAAAAGTAAAGTCGCCGAGTGCAAAGGGTTAATAAGTAATTTCATGTATCATGTTATGACTAATATATATATTTGTAGAGTAACTATTAATTCCATGTTTGTATCGTTGACAAGTGAGGAACCAGTGCTCGTATATATGTACATGCATACTTGACAACCTCCATCGGCTCATTATGTAAGTAAATAAACCGTATTAGTCATCGTTCGTCAGAATGAAGAAACGAAGTAAACAACACGTGTCGTATAATTTTGTCGTCATTATAAAATAAAGGTATTTAGAACGAATGAAGTATATTGTCGCAATTGCTATCTAATAACACATATAATAATATATAGGTACATTAATAAGTAAGTCAGATACTTCACTAAAAAATTTTGAATGACACTTTGACATCAAATACCTCAATCGTATTGGCTGTCAACTAGAACACATCTATAAAAATAATATATTTCTGTGGATAGAAGTGGACACCAATATCTTCTACGTTTTTCAACATTTAACACATTGGTATATTTAGATAAAAATATTTAAATAATAAAAACAACTCGCAATAAACTGTTTTAAATAAAAAATTGATTGACACTTTCTAGAAAATTCTTCTCTCTCTTTTACTCTTATTAGCCGTTTCATACCCATGTTTCATCTTTAACGATTCTCACATAACTGTCTTATCCTGGCACATTCTTCTAACCATTTCTTCAAACACCATTTATACCAATTTTGTTTCATTTAAAACGCAATAAAATTTCTATTCAACATGGGTCTATTTTATTATCTGAAATCCTGTGCTGCAAACAGTTAAATGACAGTTTGACATCAAATGTCTCAATCCTATCGACTGTCAACTAGGACAGCTCTATAATAGTATACTTCGACATATATTTTCGCCACAGCCTAATTTATAACAAAGTATTATTAAAAGCTATGACAGTACAATGGATCAACAGCTATCTATAAATTTGACATAAAATCCTGATCGATGCGTGAACTGCATGTTACTTTAAAAAATTTGGACCCCGTTGGAATAAAAGGATGCTGATTGAACTAATTTCGAAATGTCCATTAGCATAATTCCTATGGAAACGTGAACGGTTGACAGAAGGTGGCGTGAAGCGCGTAAAATCGCCGATTAAACGGCGATGGCATAGCGTTTAAAGCTGTGGAATGAGTCCCCAGCCTATCGAGATTACGCATTCTCTCTTTCTCTTTCTCTCGGAACTCTGGGAAATAGGGGTCGTTATTGCAGTGCAATGTAACGGCCATGAAGGTCATTGTTCAACCGTTTTTAGGGTTCGAGCAATGACCAGTTCCGGCGCGCATGAGAACGGCCTGAAACAAAAGCTGGCAAACCTGTTGGAAACAATCGGCCACGGCTCACCCCTGGTCGGGGGAGCTTATAACGCTCAGAAGGGGATGAACAGTTGGGTGACTTTTTTTTCGACTAAGAGGAGTTGCTATTGTGCCACACTCGCAACATGTGTGCCCCCGTGTCGTCGCGATCAGATCGGCCGATCATCCTTCCACTCTGTCCCATCGCGATTCTCCTGCCTCTATACATGTAACTGTTCCATCGTTTTCTTTTGTCGTTACGAGAATCGACGACTAACCAACGATTGTCTTTACGGATGAATGAAGGACTTTGTAGCGATTGACAATTGTCGAGATTGCAATTTTGGAATACGTAGATGTCAATGGTGATATATTTGATTAACCACTTGCGTTGGAAAGACGTGCCACGCACGTCGTAATGCTTTTGTCACAGAACCACCAACGACGTGGTATACACGTCGTTAGGCAATTTTTACAGAAACACTGGACCATTCTGGCACACGCGTCTATGAATTTCTTCCGCCACCGTAAGTGGTTAATTCTTTGACACAGAAATGAGCCGTATTTAATTTTTCATGATCCGTAATTCCATGATCGTGGAATTTATTTTTAATAATTTTTTAATTATTTGTGCTACCAATAAACTCACAGAAACCTCTTCTTGACAAAACCTCTCTCTTGGAGTCAGAACATTTGGAAGTGGTATCTGTACCAAATATCCTATTTCAGATATACTATTCCTACAATAAGCGTATTTTAAAAACAAAGGAGAAAATGGAGATTCTGTTGCGGTCCTAGGACTGTTTTATATCCTTATTTCCAGCATCCTTTGACTTGTACACACTCTTCACCACCTATTCACCACTAAACTTGAGTAAACCGTTAACAGAAACCAATATATCACCCTTAAGATAGACACAAGAACCCAAATTACTTGAACTTCCACCACTACAGAAGGACGTCGAACTAGCATACACCTCCAATATTATTCATAACTAATCAGTAGACAGACGAAACTTATAAAACCACCGATAAAGCAGTCACGAGAGAATTCTCCTAAAAATCCCAAGAAGACAGGATAACCATCACTACCATACTATCATCCAGGACCCTCTATCAACTCAGCACAGGAACCAGTCTACTATAGAACTCTCGTACCTAGGTCTAGCTCTATTAATTTAGAGTAGGCCGCATCCCAGCAACATTGCCGCATCTACGTAAACGAGCCTCACAACCCGATCGAGTTGCAATTTTCAGGACGCAACAGACTCGCAGCGATTTAGAAGGAACCAATGGAGTATTATACAGACTCCCGGTTAATCCCCCGAACCGTTTTTCACCCTATCTGGCCTCATCTACCTTCGATTCCTTCTTTACACGTTACTCGAATACATCGAGCCAACTACTGTACTTCATAAACCTCGTTGCGGCCCTAGGATCGCAATGTCCCAGGTCAAGTGGAAGACTGTTTTATGTCCTTACTGTCAGCGTCCCTTGACTTGCATATACTCATCGTCACCTAAGCCATCACCTGGGTAAACCCTAACAAGAACCCAAATTATTTAAACTTCCACCATCACAGAATGACACACCCACCTCTTACATCTCATACAGACTAATCAGTAGACAGACGAAACTTATAAAACCAAAAACAGAGCAGTCACGAGAGAGTTCTCCTAAAAATCACATGAAGGCTGGACAATCATAACGACCATGCTATCATCCAGGACCCACTTTCAACTCAGTGCAGAAAACTGTCTACTATAGGACTCTCGTACCCAGGTCTAGCTCTATTAATTTAGAGTAGGCCGCAACCTAGCAACATTGCTGCATTTGCGTAAATGGGTCTTATAACCGCGTGAAACTCCCCGAGCGAGTTGCAGTGTTCGGGACACAGCAAATCTCTCCCTTGGAGACAGAACATTTGGAAGTGGGGGTCCTCCCCCATACCATCATTTGAAGTCGATTAGCAACATTGCTGCATTTGCGTAAATGGGTCTTATAACCGCGTGAAACTCCCCGAGCGAGTTGAAGTGTTCGGGGCACAGCAAATCTCTCCCTTGGAGACAGAACATTTGGAAGTGGGGGTCCTCCCCCCATACCATCATTTGAAGTCGGCTGGTCACAGGTATCCTCGGTGGTAGGTAGCTAGAAGGGACGTTAGGACAAGGAAAGGTAGAGTTTCGTTCCGGGCCTGCTAGCGGACTCATCAGTGAGGCTTGCTTAGCAGGCCCTTGCCTTAGACACTGGGGATACTATTGCATAGACGGGAAGTTATATATATAGGAAACTGGGAGTTTCCCGAGTACTTGCGGGAAAGTCCTTGAAGGCGGAATCCATCTAGTGGCGAGGGCGAGAACGATGGTCGCTACAGTATGTATCCCAAATATCCTATTCCAGATATCCTATTCGTACAATAAACATATTCTAAAAAGAAAAGAGGAAATAGGGACTCGGAGAGATTAGAAGGAACCAGTGGAATATTATACAGACTCCCGGTTAATTCCCCGCGTGGCCATCCCCCGAACCGTTTTTCACCCTATCTGGTCTCATCTACCTTCGATTCCTTCTTTACACGTTCGCCGTATCTCCCTCATTTTCCGTCTTCTTACACAATCCTCGGCTTTTCCTCTTACAGAATGAAGGTTGGCCGGGTGTGAGGCGACGGCGAAGGCGAGCATGAAGCGGCGGCGGAGGCAGCCGAACGAAGGAAGTAAGCTGCTCGTGGAGAGGAAGATGGGGTAGGGGTTGGTCAGTGCTCCTTACTTAGAGGGTGGCGAGTCTGTTCTTAATTAACGCTCGCCTCTTTTGCTGCACACCCCTCGCCACCGTGGCACCGTAATGAGGCTCCTCGAGCGTGTGCACGTGTATCGGTGTGCGTGCGTGTGTACACGCGGCACGCGAGTGTGGGCCATGGCCGCGCGCCAGTGTGGGTGACCTAGATGAGACGCGCCCCCGTCTAACTAATTCTTTTCTTCCGCGCTGACCACTAAAGTAAGTAGATGGCCGTGTACGAGGCATCGACGTCGGTGTGCGGCCTTTCCGAGGTATTCGTGCCGATTCCACCAGCGTCTGGAAACACGTACGTGTATACGTGGGGATATATGCTCGCCCGGCGTGGCCATATTCCTGCGGCAAGCCGCACACCCGGCTACCACTCGTGCAACTTGCACGTTACCTCGTGAGAGTTACGCGCACGTAAACACCGGAGCGTAGCTTCCGCGCGTTAAAGTGTATCACAATGGATTTTCCGCCGTGCCATTGTATTTCGTGCATTAGCGGCCTGGATCGAATGTCACCGGGAGACCCTTGGCTGCTTGCTCTTGCGCAGGTTAACCGAACAACCGCCACCGTCGTATCGCGATTTGCGATCGATCGCGTTCGCGCTTTTCACGTCGAACGAGTATTTTTCCCTCCAATTCCTGCCACGCGATCGAACCAGGATTACGAGTACTCTCTTTCGTATTCGCAGGGTACGTGGAAAGTACCGAGCTCTAAACACTGCGGGTCCTGTGGATCTGTTTCGACCGATTCTCATCGGAAGCTGAGGAATCTGGTCGTGCCTAGGTAAACTCGACGACGAATAGTCTGTATTATTTTTATATGGAATTGCGGAATAGGGACGAAGCAAACGTGGGAAAGAGGGTAGTGCGTAGAGAGTGCAGAGAGAGGGAAAAGAAGAGTCGCGGCTCGTTTCTTTCACGCGGGGCGTCACATCCTAAACCGTAAAATCGCTGGTTTCGCAGGGCGACCTAGCAAGAGTGGAGCGATGTCCATAAAGGAAAAGAAAAAAAGAAAAAAAAAGAAAAAGAAGAGAAAAGACAGGTGTACGATCGACGGGCCCATTCTTCAGTCACATCCTGGGCTGGTCCCACCTCCGCCTTCTTCCCCCTCCCCGCCGCCCCCGTCCCGGCGGAGCGCGGCGTGGATAACAGCAATTAAGCCTACCCCGTTAATAGAGACGATTGTGATTAATTATCGGATTTAATGACCGGCTACTTGTACTTGTAAATATAGAGACAGAGGACGCGCGCATGTGGGTACACCGTAAAAATTAGAGACCATGATTCCTCAGGGTGCTCCTCCTTCTGCTCCACCGATCTCCTCCTCCCCTTCTGCCTACTTCTGCATCGTCCTCGTGTGTCACCGGTACGCGTGTGCGCCGGCCAGAGAGAAACGGCCCTGTCACACTCGGCTGATCTTTTAACCGGCAATCAAGCAGACCTGTGGGACCGTCCACCTCGGTATCGTAACGAAACCTAACCTAGTCTGCGCGCTCTAGTCGCTCCTCGCTCGGGCCCCTCTTTCCATCGGCTTCTTCTGGTTCCTCTCGGTGTCAATCGACTATCCTATCGGTTAACCTGTTCCATTACTTCGCTCAAAGTCTATTCCACGTGCGAGTTATCGCTCGTGCACGGATCACCGTGTCGTTCGAGATGGCCAGGTGTGACCCTGTCGATTTCGCCATCGCGTACCGGAGCCTGTCCCCGCAGAGCGATCGCAGCGCGCTCTAGCGGTTAACGCAATGGCGTAACGTCGGGAATATCGTTTCGGGGAACACGCGTTTTACTGCTGGAACGCTCGGACGGTGGTAACCCGTAATAAGAACCCGGGCCGTGGAGGCCTGAAATATCTCGCGTTGGTTAACATTGTTCGCCGGGAAGGAAAGACCTCTGAGCCTCGACTTTTAAATGCGCCCGGCTATTTTCAACGACCGTCCCGGTGGAAAACTAGCGATATTATAAACATACAAAGTGTAAGACACGCTCGTGGACGAAAGTCTTGAGTCAGGGCCAAATTACGGTATTGACTAATCGGGAACGAGAGTGTTATAGCGGGACGCGTAGCGGCCGCTATATAGCACGCTTTTCGTATAAATCGCACGTAAAGCGTTATTTAAACGGGGTTCCGCGGAATCCACCAGACCGGGATGCATATTTAAGTATTGTGCATGCGTACGAGACGCCGGCGTGGGAGAGCGTGAGCTCACGTGCCGAAATTAACTTTCGTCTCTTGGCATTTAAAAATAATTGGTAATTATTGGCATTATTAATAGTTTCGCTGGCTCGAGCCGACGGCGAGTACAAGTTTGCGTTCACGAGCTTGCCTCTCGATGCGAAACGTGATTTTAACGCCAGGTTACTGCTCCACACGCGCGCAGCTCGACCTGGTGTACGTAGATGATCGTTACTAAAATTCTACAACGTAATTGAAGTTTCTAGCCCCAGCGGAGAAATTTTTTCGAATTAATTCCGAAGAACGTAGCCATGGATTTTTAGCCGTTAATGAGAAAACGGAAATATCGAATCGAGGACTTTGATGAAAAAGGGATCTATAAGTCTGTGAGCCATCTTTCGGTCAATCATTTTTGCAAATTGCAATATAACTAAAAACATTTCTCTGGAATTTAAATTTAGTATACTTTTATTTTAACTTATTTTTACTGATTTATTTTTTACTTTTACATGATTAGTATAAATTTAGTATACTATTTATCTTAGTAAATTAAGATAAATTAAGATAAAAAGGGATCTATAGGTTTGTGAACTATTTTCTGGTAAATCATTTTTGCAAATTGCTATAAAATTAAAAACATTTCTCTGAAATTTTAATTTAGTATAAATTTAGTATATCTTTATTTTTACTTATTTTCATTGATTTATTTTTTATTTTTACATATTTAGTATAAATTTAGTATGCCATTTATCCTAGTAAATTAAGATAAATGAAGCTAAGGGATCTATAGGTCTACGAGCCATTTTCTGGTAAATCATTTTTGCAAATTGCTATATGATTAAAAACATTTCCCTGAAATTTAAATTTAGTATAAATTTAATATACTTTTCTTTTTACTTCATTTTACTTTATTTTACTTTTACTTATTTTCACTGATTTATTCTTTACTTTTATAAATTTAGTATAATGGAATTAAGATAAATCTTCTGTTTGATCTACTCGATTCGCCATTTTGTCTTATGAGCTCTTCTTTTAGAATTTAATGGCTTCCATACGTTCACATTTCTCGGTTAATTGTTTTATTATACAGATTCGGTTGTTTAATAGAATAATTCTCGGTTTTAATTTCTTCAACGAAATTCCCATAAGAATTTTTCTTAAATACGAAATTTGTATGGATTCGTTTATCGATTTATCGTATTATAATTATAAATTCGCGTTATATTGATTCTGTCATAAGGTAATATATGTTTAATGCTAATAGTACCGAGTTGTAATGTGATGCTAAATATAGTGTACGTAGATAATAATAATTAAAGTAGTACGATAAAAATAGGAGGGTACATATAATTACGTTTCTATGAATAAAAATGGACGTTGAATTTGTCAAAAGTAATTGTACGTTTCCAGTAACGACAAAAACGAAAATCTAAAGTCAATTACGTTATTTGGTACTGTAATTCTAGCCTTAACTTTTTAATACAATTCTCATAAATTGCTTTTCCTTTGAATGCATTATTTAAATCGCTTCCACTCTAATTGATATATCTATTTATTATATCACAGTAAAAATTCGTCGATAATTTAATAAATAATTACATCGATACGATGATAGTAAAGAAGTATATACAATTGCTTTTCTATTTCAATGAAAATTAATATTAACTTTATCAAAAGTAGTTATACATGTCTCTACTAATTGCAATTAGTATGACTAGTTTGGTAATCCTAGTAATGAACCTCATAGAAAATAATTCTGTTCTGAATCAATAAAATATACGATAATTAAATTCTAAAGCTTTTTGGAAAGAAAATCTATGATCCAAAATTGTGTTTCGGGATACTAAATGTTCAAAAATTTCTTGTTTTTAATACAAAATATTAACTCCTTGCACTCACATTTAATTATGATAAATTATACATCGAAGAAGTGTTTAAATTTAGTTAATCATTATCATTATGCATTTATTATATCTACGATAAAATCAGGTACATATTTTAGAAATTTTTCCAATATCGTGTTTCTTAACCCTTTGCACTCGACAATTTATTTGCTAAAGAAGAGCACGAGTTCAAAAATTTTCTACTATAAAGCTGACGATATCTTTTAGAGCAGTAAATAATAATTAACACATGGAATTATTTGATTTCGACACCTGGCACACCGTTACATTATCTTAAATTTGACATAATTAACGAGTATTGATCTTCAAAATTTTATCAAATACGACTAAAGGGTGCCCCTCAAGTGCAAAGGGTTAAAATTTAATACGAAGAAACCGTAACGAGTTAGCCTCGTTATCACAGTGCAAAGGGTTAATATAAAATAGACTATAAAATTAATAAAAATTACCATAAATGACTATAAAATTGCTATAAAATTATACAATTATTTAATTATAATCGAGAAATGCTCTTCCAAACATTTTTGAATATCAAATATTTTTATTTTCGAGACAAATTGCCAATTAAAATTCCACAGCTCGATTTTATTTAAAAACGTTCGATTAAACGGAATAATTTCTCCAAAAGTCATAAGAAGACGGCTCCTCCGATAAATCCGTAATAAATCCGTAAACTGGATATTTCGCAAGTAGCTCATGGAAGAAATAAAAATTTTTCGAAGCTGTACCACGCGTCGTTCTCCTTTCCAACCGCAGCTATACATTATCGAATTAACGTAGCTGGTCATACTTCGCAGCGATTTCACGGAAAAATAATTTCCATGCAAAAATTGTGGGCAACATTCCTAGGATGCCCGATCGACATCGAGACTAATGGTAAAAAAGCAGCAGCCGAAAAAGTGGACTTCGGAAAGGAAGAAAATACCGCTTCCACCTGGGAACGTAATCAATTCGATGAAAGAAGCTCACGGTGCTTTTTTCCTCCAGCCGAAGAACCGACTCGTTCATCGAAGTATCGATTGGTTCGTATAATAATTACCTCCCCTGCATTAGGGGTGACTACCCCCACCGGCGGGCTAAACGAGCCACGCTGCCTTACATTAGACTAACCCCGGAGGGTCGAGCGAGCACTAGCCTACACTGGCAAGAGCAGCTGTTACATTCTTTGAATCCTTTCGAGTAACGTTAATTAATTATTCATCCGCCTGGTAAATAAGTATCGGCCTCTTATGGCGGCCGCGCCGCTCGATACCGCTCGTTCTCGGGAACTCAATCTATACCATTCCGAGAAACCTGTCGCGGACCTCGTCGAAAGCTCGCCGCCGACTTCCATATTCCGATAGTCCCGTGAAAACCTTTAACCTCGAGCAACCTCGATATTCCGTAGCAAAACGCACCAGTCTCGGCGCGAATAATTCAGCCGCTGCCACCGCGGCACCAACCGGTGTTGGTGGACCCACGGCAAGCTTATCTATTATTCAAGATTAACAATTAGTCAGGCGGCTTTACAGCTTGAATAATTAACCGGACAAGACGAAGTGGAGCAAAACGGCGTTTTCTCGGCCGATGCCGGCGCGCGGTGGCCGTGGCCAGGCAGCCACGAGCAAAGCGAGCATCGCGAGCACTCGAATGGCGCTTGGTGGCGGCATCCGTGAACGCACCCGCGCTTTCTGCTCGACGTGTCGGCCTGTTGGGTGGGTGGGTGGTGGCGGTCGGGTATTTTTGTATCTAATTATAATCCTCGGGTGAGGGAGCGAGGCAATCGCCTAAAATTAGAGCATATAGTCTAACCGGTACACGTCGCCCGCTATTTTATATTTCCCCGTCTCTTTCGCGCCGACGCCCGCTCGCTCCCTTTTTCATCCTCGCGTCCCAACGCCGCGCGTCTCGTCGCTCATCCTGCCAGCCGTTTTATCGCCTGCCCGCGTCCCGCCGTGTACCTTCTGCTCTCTTTCGGCACCGACGCGCCGAGCTCTTGTTAGAAGTTCGACTTCGCCGTACACGCACACGAGTCCGCCATTCCCGATTATACCGAGTTACGTCGCCAACAGACACTGCTTTCCAGCTTCCAACGTGCTTCTTTCCCCGAACGACGCGAAGAGTATTCTGCGCTCTGCGCGAGGGAGAGGGTTGCGCGGAGGATGCCACGAATTTGAGGAATTTTAGGATTCGGGCTTTTCGGTGACGGAAAATGCTCCCGGATTCTCGCGATGGATCGAGGAGGTGTGGACGCACGGATGAATGGATTTGGAGGAAGATCGGTATGCGTGAGTGGAGACCATGGTGTTTTGGAGGCTTTTTAATTTTGTGATTAGGTTAGGTATATTTAACCCCTTTGCGAGAAAGCTTCAGCTCGGAATAAATTTGTAAACGTTATAAACGGTGTAATTTTGTTGGGAATGAATTTAGAAAATTGTTATTGGGTTTAACCCTTTGCACTCGGCGAATTTTTCCTTACAGAGGAAGAGTAATTCGAAGACTCTCTGCCATAAAGCTGACGATATTTTTAAAACGGTAAATAGGAAATCGAATGCAAATTAAGACGTAGAATTATTTTACTTCAACATTCCACACATCGTTGGGTAATTCTAAATTTTATGTATCAGTTAACGTCGATCTTTAGGTTCTGATTAAATGGCGACTGAGGGTCACTTGTCGAGCGCAAAGGGTTAACTTTTTGTCATATTCTATAATAAGATTTATTTATTATATTCTATAATAAGGTAAAAACTGGATACGGGATAGTTCCTTGGAACCACAATCGTAATATGTTTATATTGGTTATATTAACAATCAATATTGGTTATTTTATTAACCCCTCGCACTTCGATTTATATTTCAATTTTGTTACCAATAACTCCCTACTATTTTAAGTATTTTGTTTGAAATTTATTTCACAGGACAGTTCATTGAATGCTACTTATTTCAAAGAATTTCGTTTACTGATTATACTAAGCTTTCAAACATTGTTGTAATTTATATTCTGAATTTAAGTAATTCAAGTAGTTACTTATTTTCTGTTTTCTTCTTTAGTAAATAAAGAATCAAAGAACGTCGAGTGCAAAGGGTTCAAAATGATCGAGAATGTAATAGTTATACTTCATACTACGTGATCTACATAAAACTGTGAACAAACGATGATTATTCTTATATGCAAATATTGTTTGTAGAAGAGAAACTTGTTTCTATGTTTTTCATCCTGTTTTATATTAATGTTATTCGTATAATTTTCAATAAATATTGAAATACAATTGGCATTATATTTTTCCCCCTTTCTTTCATAATTCGCTGCATTTTGAATTTTTTAAATATCATTCTTAATGCGATTTTTATGATTTTTTTCCCAAATCTTAGTAAATTCGTCAAATTTATCCAGTTATCTTCGCATAGGCACCCGTTTTTCGGTACTAACAGGGTTAAAATAAATTACTATTCTTTATTTGGTGAAGTTGATGTGTGGATACTTGGAAGAGAGATAGGAGGGGATAAATTCCTGAATACGTAATGATTTTTCCATTCGTAAGTATAATAGCACGAACGAATTGAATCGAACTGAACGAGTTTGTAGTAAATCAGCGAAGAAAAGATACCTGTGTACGAGTTATGAATTTTAAGATTCGATGTATTCTATATTTACAGGTATAAGTGGACGCGTGAAGAAATTTATAGCAACGTAAATATAAGTCTACGAAGATAAGATGTTTACGAAGACGTTACGGATATTTAGGTTTCTGCGTTCATAGACGCAAGTGGACATAGACGAAGAAATTAACGGCGAGTCGAGTGTAAGTGATTGTTCATAAAGAGATGCTTGCTAAGAAATTGCAAATTTCCATCTCTCTTATATCTCTTATATCTCTTCCTTGAAATTTTCAAATGAGAAATATTCGGAGAAATGAAAATAAGAGGATAACGTAGCACAGGATATAGCTATCTAAATGAAGGAAGATGACGAACCGAGAAATTACTGGAATAAAATAATATCGAGATAAAATTGCGTTCCGCTGCAATAAGTAAAAGTATCATGGCGAGTATATTGCGCCATTTGTCGGCAGAGGGTTAATCTTCGAGGCGCGTTTGTGATAAAATGTGATCTCTGTGGACATAGTGTGTCGCTAACGAGTCGACATTAGGCGTACACGCAACGGGCGATTGCGTTTTATATTCTCCGAACCGTGCCACGAAATTTATTGCTGCAATATGATTTCGTATTTTCAAAGTGACGCGATTCATTTTTAATACGTTCCTGGATCCATTAGTCTTCGAAATATCATACGTAGGATAGTTTTTGTCGCAAAACGCTGCCAAGTACTCGGTTGACGAGAATATCTTAAGAGCACAGTGCGAAATAAAAACACACGCGTATGTATACGCTTTTCGTACATTCTGGAACACTCCATTTTCGACGCTAGGACTGGCTTATACTACTGTATAAATAATAATTAAGGTAACATTATGGGAAATAATAAAAATATATATATATAATATATATATAACGTCTCTGCTTGGCTAAAAATTGGTATTAATTTTGCTAAAGGGATATGCATATTTTCAATTATAGCAAAAATAAAAGATTAGAAGCAAGTTTTAATGATAAATCTTTTTTTAACTTTTGACACTAATGAAATTTGAAGACACTTTGTAGGAAAGACAGGGAATAATATAGGCAATAATATAGTGAATAATATGGGGAATAATATGGGAAATAATATAGTGAATAATATAGAGAATAATATAGGGAATAATATAGTGAATAATATGGGGAATAATATAGGGAATAATATAGGAAATAATATAGGAAATAATATAGTAAATAATATAGGGAATAATATAGTGAACGATATAGGGAATAATATAAGGAATAATATAGGGAATAATATAGGGCATAATATAAGGAATAATAATAGGGAATAATAAACCCGTAAGTTATTATATATACAATCATTCTTCAAAGGGAAACACGAACGATTAAAAACAATAAAGCAATAAAACTGTGAATACTCTCTGTTCAAAAATAATTTGTTCGTATAGGTACTTCCTGCATACGTAAACCAAGTATCGTATACCTTACGTCTCACCAACTATTAAAGACGACACGCATAATTTGATCGACCCGACGTCGAACAAATTTCTCTCAAAAATCAGATTTCTTCGTAGATTCCCTTTCTCCTCCACCTATCATCGCCGCAACCCTCCGAACCCACAAACCACCCTCAAATACCGTCGCAGAAATGCAAATCCCATAAACAAACGAACGAAGCAAGCAAAACCTGTTCTACCTCTCACGTTACTCACATCGACGTCACCCTCGAGGGAGCCCGAACTTCCTCATCACCGAGAACAAAAGCTACCGCGAAGATTCGCTAATAAAAAGCCGGTCCATCGGAATTAACGCGCCTGGTGGAAAGATATGCATCCATGGGCCTGGACTTCCGGCGGCTTAATGGACTCCTTGGTGGAGGATGAACGGTGTGGGAGATGAAATGGCTCGCGACGAGCGGTCGTCGTATCGACGGGGGTTGACCGGCGAGAGTAGGTTCGCCAGGGCGGAACGCGATCGTGGGTAACGGGGTGAGAAACGGGGTGGCGCGGGAGGGGCGGAGGAAAAATATATAACGATCCACGGTGAAACAATGACACGAGTGACAGCTTGTGATTAGCCGGCATAGAAGAATAATCAGGATAATGACGGGTTTACACCCTCTCCGGCTGCAAGAAAGGGAGCCGATGGAGTGACGGCGGGGCGAGAGGACGGCGGTTGCACGGTTTGTCGAGTTAATTGTCGTCTAGCGTGTCGATGCGGACGTACCCCCGTCAGGACACACGCAAATGTCACTGCGAGGCACGGGCAGGGGGGACGAGAGGGAAGAGAAGAAACGAAGGAAAAAAGAAGAGGCGGGGGGAAAAAGAGAGGGAAAGGAGGAAAGTTGCTCGCGGGGCTGCCACGACAATTAAAGGGAAAAGCGGACGCGCGGGGCTGTTTCGTCAGCGAAATTGCGATGCTTCGGGGAACAGTAATGGACGGACGATAAAGAAATACGATCGCGCGCTAATTGATGTTAAAACCACGACCTAACGTCCGCTTAATCGATCGTCAAATAGTTCTGCCACGAACGACCGTAATAACGCGGCCGTGTTACCAAACGTGGTACCAGGATCAATTGTTTTCAAAGCCGAATGCGAAATGGCCGTAATTTTATTCCGTTTACCTTCTTTTTACGCTAGAGTGTACGCTCCATTTTATCTCAGGAAAGAAATATTTTTTTCGCTGTTAATTTATTATTTATTTTCTTAATTATATCCGTACCCGAAGAAGACTCCGATACCTTGATGGAACGACTTTTCCTTGGAGTATCATTCCAGCTCAGAATTTTTCGAGAAAATATTGACAAAATGGAGGAAGAAATGATAAAGAGCAGGAAATTTGCTCGTATCGCTAGTTGTCTCGAAAATTTAGATACTCGAGATGGTCATTCCGTAGAAGGATGCTCCGAGTCTTTCATAAAATGATTTTTCCTCGAAATTTTATTGAATCTTCGCGATAATGATAAACCAGAAATGTTCTAGTAAAAACTAAATAGTAAAATAAACTCTACGTCCTAGAGATGTGGGGGTAATCCCTTCTCCTGAGTTTTGTCTGTTGTCTCCCGTTTTCTGGAGACGTCTTGTGACCTGCGTGGCCCTAAACAGGTCAATCCTAACCGTTCGTCCGTTTAATAAACATCTACACAATTTTTCCACCGATTCTATCGACTACTATTCCTTTGCGCTATAACCTCTTAACCAGAAGAAAGGAAATAATCGGGGAAAAAATAGTAAAGGGTAGAAAAGGGTGAAAACGATGTTCCTATCGTCAGTCACGTTTGAGCTTCGAAAATATAGACACTTGACTCTTTGCGGACCCATCTCGAGTTGAACTCGACATTCTATTTTGATCGACCTATTTTAGTTTTAATGTACAAAGCGTATAGCTTGGTGCTTTAATTTAATTTGGCAGAAATACGCGAATGTAAATACGTCGTTGATTAGGAGATTACGGAAGTAGAGCAAAATTCCCTAGGAATCCCGCCCGGTCTCAAAATTCCCTAGGAATTCCGCTCGGTCTGAAAAAAATCCCTAGGAATTCCGTTCGGTCTGAAAAAAATCCCTGGGGATTTCGTTTGGTAGCAAAATTCCCTAGGAATTTTGTTCGATCCCAAAATTCCTCTACCTTCACGGGGATGATAAAGGAGGGAAAGGGACACTCGAGCCACGCTTCCGGCAAAAGCATACTCCGAAGCATGAAAGAATGGGTTATTCCCTAGAATTTAATTCGATCCCGGGATTTTTCGATCCTTCCCAAGATAACGACGTTCGCGCGAACGTTAAACGACGAAAGAAAGAGAAAGGAGGGAAAAAGGTGAAAAAAGAAAAAAATAAATAAAAAGATGGAGGGACGATGGACGAGCGCAGGAGCGTGGGTTTTTCGTAGCGCGATCGAACGCGGCCGAGATAATCGCAGGTTCGCGAGGTAGCACGATCTAACGCGATCGTGAAAAGATCGAGCCTCGACGCCGACGAAGATCGCCGGGCACGCGGATAATAATCGCTGATTGGCATCGATCGAAAGTCGTTCCGTAGGTTTTATGGGAAAATCGGCTGACACGTGACGATCGTGGAGCGATCGACAGTCGGCCCGGTCGTACGTGACTTCGATCGTTAATCGCGACCGGCGGCGGAGGAAAAAGAGGATCGGCTAGAAAATGGCGGAGGAAACGCGGGTAAAACGATAATTCGGTCGCCGGGCCCACGGCTAGGGGGAAAAAAACTTCATTTCTGCGGGGATTATTAATCCGGAATCCGGTTTCTTGCATGCGATACATTTCCATGGAACCGTGACGGGAATGACGATCGTTATTTGCTTCATTGTGGCCGCCATTAAATATTCAAACGCAACGGTGGACGCAAGGTGGATCGTAATTGTGCGTCACGCTGAAAACTTCCACTTGCCTCCTATGCTCGGCAACTCGGTTAGCCTTCCAGCGACAAAGGAATATCTCCGGTACGATACGTTCGCGCGAAACCAGCAGAGGTTGGTCTAGCCGAGAGACAGATGGGTTGCGGACGGGTTGAGTAAACTGACAGACACACGGTAGAGATCACAGGATTCGAACAGATTTTTATTTGTAACACACAAAGGTACAACAACGGAAAATCGACGCAATCGTAAGTAGATACCGTAGGGTATGATCGGACAGCCGGTGGTCAGACGAAGCGACAAAGCGGAAGGCAGCGACCGATCTGCAAACAAGCGGTCATCCCGATTTCTATCATCCATAAACCTTCTCGTCAAAAATCAACCAGTCCACGTGAAAAATTTCCAATCGAGACGAGAAATTTCCAATCGACTTCGACTGCCACGATGAATAGGGAGATCCGCTTGTTTGGACGGGACGCAGCGTGCACAGTGACAGACGCGGCCAAGCAAACGCACAGAGGAGAGATTCGCGATGGAAATGGTACACGAGAACGAGAGAACGAGAGAGAAAAAGAGAGAGAGAGGAGAGAGAAAGAGAAGAACTTTACAAAGAACTTTTGGTTCGCGACGCGACCGGATGGGACCGAGCATGATCGTCGGATGCAGGCCTCGCAGAATTTCGGATTTCTCGAAGCGGCGACTGGTCTAGGCCATAAGAACATCGTTAAGATTATATTTAGGCATCGTAAAAGAAAATATGCGCCCGTTGGAGCCAAGTCGCTCATTACGCGAGACAGCATTAACGCGGTCGTGCAGCCAGCGAGTTTTGAGCATCGTATACTCGCGTTAAAATATATATAGTTAGCGATCTGCGCGGCGGATCGGCGAGTCCAGGTTGCGGTTCGAAAGCTCGCGCAATTAGACGCCGATGTTCGTCCATGGGACACGATTCGTCGCTATGGCGCCCATAACTACTCGCGTCGCGCAATTAGGGATACCGCGTTGCATACTTCTGTCTCTCTGCCAGAGACCGGACCGGCTAGTCGGCGAAAGTTCCCTTCTCCGAACGAGTTTCCATTTTCCCTCCCCTGCTCCCCTTTTTTATTTCTCCATCCCTCTCCCTCTCTCTCTCCCTCTGACGTTGATTTTTACGAGAATCCGTTCCCTGCCGGAAAAGTCTTCCGCGCTGTTCGCCACGGGATTGTAACGCGGCCCTTGAAACCCAACGATGCTCTTCGCTGTCTGCGAATTTCTAGGTCAATGCTGTCTACCGTTGCTCACCGGAAAAAGTAGCCAGACGCAGTCTTCGTCTTCGACCGCTTCCATCGACCAATCGAAAATTACCATTTCACCTAGATTCGCGTTCCACGCGGACCAAATACGCGAAATTTGCGGAAATATACGTAACATTTCGAGATACGTAAGCAAAATAAAAGGAATTTACAAACTGGCGAAAAATGGGAAGCAAGATAGATCGATTGTTCGACGGATTTTGTGGAGGATCAGGGAAAAGATCGTTGGCGTGAACGCGTGGCGATCGGCGCGCGAGGCGATTTCGATCGCGGCGCGAAAGGGAAAAAGCGTTCGGCGGTGGCGGGACGAGAAAAGTGGGAAACGGGGAAATTCGAGGAGCGAGCGAAAGGGGTTGGTCGCGGAAAATCGCGAAGGGCGGGTCGCGAGAGGATCATGGGGACCGGCGGGGCGCGAGAGGGGCG